>NC_052944.1:28727776-29027776 GCF_013358895.1 Oreochromis aureus
CTCGGTGTCATTTAAAACAGCTTACAACCCTCCAAAATGAACTAAAGCGATCGACATAATGGGAAGTAACAACTGCTCTGATGTTATGCTCAGCAGCCTTTTTACTGTGTAGCAAAGTTTTCCCAGTTTTCTCGGGAAGGTCTGTATGGAGGACCACAAGAAAAGAAATTCTGTGCTTAAATAATGAATTCTAGAATAAATTCTGCATTTTAAATTCATTTTTGAATTCCAATTTAATAAACTGATTAAATTGGAACAGATTTCTGGCTGATCTTAATGAGTGGTCGTGGCTCTCTCTCTCTCTCTGGCATGGCTGCACGGAGGTAACACCCATGATAAGCGCTGAGGTGTGTGTCTTTGTCAAAAAGAACATTTGCATAATGACTGAAACCAGCCCACTGAATGATGAGGATGTACACATCCTGGACAGGCAGCAACACTGGTTTGAGCACGGAATGAAGGAGGCCATTTACATGAAAAGGTAAAGACCATCTCTGAATCGAGGAGGGGGCCTAAGGGTTCATCTTTCACTAACTTACAGTGCTGTGATTGCAGCCATTCCCCAACTCTCTGAGAATTGTACTCATGGCCATTGATCAGTGGTTGTTGATTAATGGTCATGAAAATTTGCATAATCATGATGAAAGAACTGACCTCCCAGCCCGCTGTTTATTCAATGGGCTGGTTTCATTCATTACGCAAACTGTTTATAAGTTTGGGGAAACCTGCAGTCAGCTGAGACTGAAGAAGTCACTTCGATGAGTGACGAAACGTTTCTCCCACTGAAAATGCTACGTCCAGATGAACAGAATCAACTTTTGGAGATTTACTGACCTGGATGATTGAGAATTTATCAAGACATGCCACTATTTATGCTTTTTTAAAACCATCTTATACGGCATTGCCTGAACAGTTTAAGTGGATGGCTGTGAATAAGCCTCAGAGCACGACCGCATCAACCAGAAAGAGTCAGTAAACAGGAAATGAACCAATACAGGTAACCCAGCAGGAAGTGAGGTTATTAGCAAGTTTGTCTTCAAAATAAAATCTTCTCATTTAACATTTCTACCCGTTTTACTGTTCTTTCTAACTTAAATGAATTATTTTAAAGCAAACATAAAATATAAATGACATAAATGCTTTTGAGGCATCACACCAGTACTTTCCAGTTCTCTCCCTCAATTCCCATCCCTGCTAGCATCCAACTCTGATAAGTCTTCTATGTGTATCCCAAGCCGTGTAGCCCATCTGTCTGACACGAGGAGGCCTTGAGGGTGCAGGTGCTCTCCACCTCCCACTATGCTCATAAAACAACCACTGACACCAAGACTAAAACGTGAACTTGACACAGTGACAGAAGATGAACAAAAATAAAGGCATGATTGACTGGGGAAACAGAAAGGAAACACAAAAGATTATGACTAAAGATACAAATTAAATAGGAACACAGAGTGTAAACAAAGGAGAAGTAACCATGAAACAAGAAACCATGAACCAGAAATATAGATAATATAACTAGGAATATAGACGACTGTGGATTTCAAACACAAAACTCACCACTAAAGACCAAAGAACAGGAGCACAGAACTGTAATACAAGGATAGAAAAACAAAAGAAAAAAAACCCAAACATCTCTGATTTTACAGTTTAGAAAACAGTCAGATTCTCTGGAAATGCTGAGAGTGGTACAGTATAACCTCTGATAATAACAGAGCAATAAGAGATATATTGATTATAAACTGACTGATCAGACCTCATGTCATGGAAATGATGACACAGACGGGAGCTCTGACTACGATGGTGTGAATCATGAGTCAGGCTCAGGTACAAGTCTACAAATACTTCACAAATACTTTCAGAATGAAATCAATCATATTGTTCTTACAGTAACAATATGATTACAGTTCTTTAGTTAGATTCAATCTTTTGCTAGTTTAGCCAAACAAAAAAACAGGACTTTCATATTAATTTAGATGGATGAGTTTGTGAAATTTGAATGCAAAATAATTTAAAAGTTCACAAAGCAGACTCACACCTTCAGCATGGAAAACAACATAAAATCAATAATTGAACTATAACTGTGTCTGACAATATTTCTGTAACTGTAAACTCATTTAGTTGACTTGGCTCTGATGGAAGATATTACTGTCTACTTTTGTACTTATTCATGTTTATGTTGCAGTAACTCTCTCTCTCTCTCTCTCTCTCTCTCTATATATATATATATATATATACACACTTTATATACATATATATATGTATATATATATATATGTGTGTGTGTGTGTGTGCGTGTGTATAAATAGAAAATGACATAAATATATATAAAAGGTAGTTAGCTCGTCAATGCATTAGCACAGTTAAACTAGAACCTGGAAACTAATAACTAAACACTGGGAAGTTAGAAAACTGGAAACAAGATGTGGGACAAAGATCAAAAGAGCACAGAGGAAAAACACAGCATAATGAGGGTACAACACGACACTGACAGAGAGAAACACCGGAGTTAAATACATAAGCATGACAACACAGGACACATGACTCACAGGACAGGGACTATGAAAATAAAAAAGGAAACGCGTGACAGGCACAGAGACATGGACTTAACACCGAGAAATAGACTGACTGAATATAAAGTATGGAACACAGGGAAGACACAGTGACTTAAACCAGAAGCAAGAACAACAAATCAAGAGAACTAAAACCATGAATAACAAACAATCAAGAAATATAAATTAAGCACAAAACACTGGGTCACACCCAGGACCATGACACATCCCTTACATTACTGTTTAATTTTATTGTGTCTTTGTTATGTACATTACAATATCAGGTTATACCTGTATATGTATAACTGCTATTTTTTGAAAAACAAAATAAACTTATGATCAAAAGCTTTCACTTAAACTTCATCACTAAACAATAAAATGAATGCTACACATGTAGTATATCCATATAAAGCAAACAGTCACTCAAAATGCTTTTAAGCATATTAAAAACATTTTTTTAACAGGGCAAATGAAAAAATCCTGCACTTTGTTCTTATTTGTACACTTGTCTCTACAAACTTATTAAAGTATGTTTAAAAGAACAAAATGCAAAAGATACTATTCCTTTTAAAGTAAATGCTGAACAGCGTGTGAGCTGCCTTGGCAGGGGGTTGATATTATTTTTTAAGTGCTTTGGTCATTGCTTGGAGTATCTGTCTGAAATATAAAATGTTCACTTTTGTTTATTTTTGTTTCTGTTCTGTTTGATTTTGTTTTGCCCTGTTCAAAAATCTTGTTTGACCTCTTGGTGATGTTGTGTATGTAGCAGATGTTTTGGCTTCTGCAACAAGCTGTAAACTGAGTCAGTCTGTTTGGCACTCTCTGAAGTATGTTGTGTGTTGTTACCAGAACAGACTGTCACTTCTGGACAGGTGTAGATGGTATTGTGGCTTTCCATGGAGATCATCTCCTCTCTTGGGCTGCTGGCTGGACTGAAAGATGTCCACGTTCTCATAAGCAGGGTCAGGATCATTGGAAGAACAGACAAATTTCGAGAAAGATAACTCGAAATTTCGAGTTAGCTATGATATGACTGACCTGGCTATGGTAGTAAACAGTAGACAGCAGTGTTGGGCAAGTTACTTTCAAATAGTAATTCAATTATAGTTACTAGTTACTTCTTCAAAAAAGTAACTGAGTTAGTAACTGAGTTACAATATTCTAAAAGTAATTAATTACTTGGAAAAGTAACTATTGCGTTACTTAAAAAAAAAACAAAGAACGTTTAACCCTCTGGCGTCCAGGGTATAATTGGCCATTTTTACTACTCTTGATTTTCTCTCCACATTTTACCTTTAAAACTATTTGCTTTGCCTTGTTTGGTATCATTCTTTTTAGCGCAACCTCACGTGCCTGAATTTACAGTTATGTTCTCATTTTGTCATACTGTATAACCAGAATTGATCTAAAATCAGACAAAAAACATAAAATCAGAGTAGAAAAAGTTATATTTTTACTGTAACAACCATAAACATGTTTAATGAATCATATTTTATAACTTCAAATGCAAATATTAATTGTCAATTTTAAAATCCTATGCACAAGTTTTGCAAACAACAAAGTTATTTGCATCCATTTACCTTTTACCCTTTTTTAAATAACCATTTCAAACTATTTACAGAACAATCAGCTGTTCTTCAATAAGATGCCACACAAATTATTTGTGCCACTCCAAAATAATAATTTCTGTCCACTATAAAGGAGAACATCACAGCCTGATACCTGCAGGTCTGACAGCAGCAGGTGTATCACTCCTGTTTCTACCTGGAGACAGCAGTCGCCTCATTGTTCTGACACACAACACAAAACTATCCACAACACTACACACTAACTACACAAGACAACACATTAACTACACACTCCAAACATGCTAAACGTCACAAATCTCACATCTCAAAACTCTCTCTCTCTCTCTTTTTCCTGCTCTCTCCCTCTCTCTCTCTCTCCCTCTTTCTCTCTCCCTCTCTTTTCTCTCGCCGTCACTCCTAAAACTTCCCCTGTTTTGTTTTGTTTTTTGCTCATAAGCAGAGAGTGCTTGCTAAGCGCTAACGTGGCGAAACTATTGAGGAAAAAACGCCGCGTATATATCGTTTATCATGACTCTGGTTTTACGTGGCCTATCGACACAATTTATAAACTAGCACCTTGTTGCTTTGTCTTTAAGTGGTCATGTGATCGGCTTACCACGACTACTTTATTCTTCCTCAGTCAAACAGCAGCACTCATGCGATTGTTTTGCCTCCTTAGCTCCAGGTGTTGTGCTAGACAGTGATCGTGATTACCGTCCGTGCGGGGCGCGCAGCAGCTGCTTAAAGCTGTAGCGCCCAGATTACTTACAGCTACTTCCTGCAGCTGATATAAGATGCGGTGAACTGAACACAGCTTCAACTGTTTGTTGAAAAATAGTAACGGACCGCGTTACCTTGTTAGTAACTGTAACGGCGTTGTAACGATAGGAATAGTAATTAGTTAGATTACTCGTTACTGAAAAAAGTAACGCCGTTAGTAACGCCGTTACTTGTAACGCCGTTATTCCCATCACTGGTAGACAGACAGTAGACACTGATGTGGCTTATTAAATCTTTTGAACTGTGTTCAGTCTAAATATCATTGACTGATGACCTGTGATTTGTCTTTGGCATGATCACTTTTTTGTTTGCCATATTTGTGTATCTGAACAAATCTCTTAAGCATATCTAAATGGAAAGTGCTGTCTATTTACTGGGGTGGCTGTAGCTCAGGTGGTAGAGCAGGTCATCTACTGATCAGAAGGTTGGTGGTTTGATTCATGGCTTCCCCTAGTCTGCATGCCGAATATCTTTAGACCCCAAATTTCTCTCTGATGCATCTATCAGAGTGTGAATGTTAGTTTGAAAGCATTTATAAAATGTGCTTGTGTGAATACACAAGTTGTGTAAAGCACTTTGAGTGCTCAGAAGAGTGAAAAAGTGCTATATAAGAACTGACCATTTTATTTCTGATAGATGAACAAGTTTTAAAACACTGAAACAAAATTCCCAAAAATTCAGAGTTGCAAAGAAATACAAGATCAAAGTGCAAACATAACAATACTGAATGACAAATGTATTCTTTTGAACAACCTGCAATAACCACATGTGCATAAAACACTGTTCTTGGTTACTTTCTGTCTCTCACAGACATTTTTTTAATCTAATGATAGACTGGACCACTAAGAAAAGAGGAAATGCAGCCTGTGGTTTCAGCCTGAAGTTTCCCTTGCTGTAAATATCTTGTTTCATTTTATCAGCACATAGCAGAGTTAACAAGGAATCCATAAAAAGAGCACATGTAAATGTTCACTTTAATTTCTGTCTGCATGGCAGACATAGCGCCGTTTTACAGACAACTGACATTGTCTGCCAAAACTGAGAATTTTGGTCATTGCTATCTTAGTTTTTGAAGACAATTTTGGACCTCAGTGAGAAACTGAGCTACACTGCATGCTCACATGGAACATTTCAGTGAGGAGGTGTCTCCACCCTGACAGGATTTATTGTGGGGACTAACTTCAGCACTTAATTGTCCTTAACCATGATGCTGCATTCAGTAACACTTGAAACTACAGTGACTGAGATCATTAATGTATCCTATATTTACTGGTGTCATAAATCAGTTGAAAATCTGGCTTTTTTTTCTCTTACCAATGAATAAAACCAATGTAGATTTAAATAAGACCATCATTATTAATCCATTAGAAGTTTAATGACTGTTAACACAATTGTTTGGTTCAAGTTTGTATTATTATTTTATATGAAGTTGAATGAAGTTCATGTTAACTGTGTGTAATGAGGACCTTGGTTATAGTTTCACAGGAAGTCTCTCTTCTCAGTAAAGACATATGATTGGTGGAAAATACTGTGTGAATATTTCTAATATTTAGTTCTGGTGTGAATGCTGTAGTTACAGCAATGATTCATTGTAAGGCTTTTTATATTTCCTCAGTATGGATTCAGTTTATAACATTACTATGGCAACAGGTTTAAGGAATATGTGTTATAACACCATTAGAATTGTTTACTAATAAGTTACTATACCTGGCCTCTGTTTCAGGGCTTCTACAACAAGTTCACAAAATCTACAAACTATAATAAAGCTTCAAACAATGAACAAGTAATCCAAAGCAGACTGGTATCAGACACTGTGACTGAGGACAAAGAGGAACTGAAGCTTGAAGCTTTTGCTTGTAAAGACTGTCTCTAAATTCAACCAAATGCTGAACAGTCTTAACAAAGATGACCTGAAATTTCTCTTCAGCCTGATGACTTTTTTCCTACTGTTACTTTATAACCTTACTTCTCTGATCGAGAGACTCACTCTCCACACATGGAATGTTACATATTCCATGTGTACGGAATGACACACGAGGCAGGGTTTTGAAATTCTTTAATACACTCTGGTTTACAAGGTCACACCCCACAGCTTAGTTTAATAGGAACAGGTCTCCAAAAGCCGTTGAAGCTGGAGAGATAGTCTCTCACTCAGAAAACCAAGGTTTTGTGGGCCTTTTTTAGCTTTATTGTACAGAGCAGTGAAGAATGACAGGGGAGAGAAAAAGGTGAAGACATGTGGCAAAGGGCCACGGGTTGAACTCAACCCGAGCCAGCTGCTCTACGCAATGCAGTAAATGGTTGCCAGCTCATCCCAGTGAGCTAATCTGGTGCCCAAAAACCAAGGTCACAAAGTATTTTTACATTCCCTATCACATCGAGCCTATGTGTCCACTCTGGTACATATTACATGTGCATAACTCTCCCCGTGAACAGATGGTCCAGTCCAATACCTTAAGGACATTACATACACAGCAGATCAGGGCCCTGCCAGATGTGAAGGCCAACCCCTGAGAGCAGAGGGGCTATCTGTCTGCAAGATACAAGACTGGCACCTAAGAGTCCTTCAAGATGCAGGGACCAACTGTAATAGCCACTTTGTTCAACCCGCAAAACGCCAGGCTGACTGTGGAGATGATGCCTTGTAGGCTGTTGCTGAGATCCACCCAGCACCCACTCTCAAAGGAGGGGCTGGCTGCTACATTTTGGCGTCAAGACCGTAGAATCTGGAATCACGCCACTGCACAAATGAGGCACCAGCAAAAAAAATATAATAAAAAAATAATAATAATTTTAATCAGGAGAGAAATCGAGAATACTGTATGCTTTTTTCTTGATGAATTAAAAACATTTAAAACAAATCCAAATAAAATCCAATAAATTCAGACCTGCAATGATCGTGTTTAATTTAAGAAGAAGCAGTAAGTAATAAAAGATCAAAGTACAAACATGACAATATGTTGTTATATATGTTTTTCTTCTTCTGAACAGGCTGTAATGTCTAAATTTGTGTAGAAGATTGGTGGTGGGTACCACCTGCTCTACCACATCTATTGATAGTTCAGGTCACCTACAAAAGAGGAAATGCAGCCTGTGGTTTCAGTCTGAGATCTTCTGTTCAGCAGATGTGTTGTTTTATGTTATCAGCTCACAGCAGATAGTTAACGAGGAATTAAGACACATGTAACAGTGATAATTATTACTACTATTCTAGCACAGACAAAAGTGTACCTTGCATACAAAGGCCAAAGTGCAATTCACACTGTGGTATCTAAGTATACTTGTCACGGTGTGGAAACAGGTAAAAGTGGAGTCATTGTGGTGATCACATACTAAAGAGAAAACAATGTTTGTGTGCATCAAGAGAAACTGAGAAGCTTGTTTCTCATGCTGAAAAGCAGCTGCCTTTAAAAGTCTCTGTATGTACATGTTGTAGCTGCTCATCCACCCATCCATTCTCTTAGAATTATCCTTGTCAGGGTTGAGTGGGTTCTTTCTGTGTAGATGTTCATATATGTGTAAATTAAATTAAATATGCTACACTTCCATCTTGCTGATATGATTTTCTTCTTATTGAAACTCCAAAACAGCCCACTTCCTCTTTCTAGATTAACAACATATAAGCCTCCAAAGTATAATCAGGTTTGTAACCTGTCAATAAAGTAAAAAGTTGTAGGCAGTCCTGTGAAAATGGTCAGATACAAGGAAGGGACTGAAAATGAGGGAAGTTTTTTGTAATCCTCGAGGAAATTATGTGGTCACAGTTGCTCCACGACACCGAGAACAGTAACTGACTAAATTAAATAATACACTATATTACAAAGTTACAATATATAAGAAATAGCTTTAACATGTGCAAATAACTCAATTATAAATGTCCCAGTATAAGGCAAATAAATAGAAAAGAATAGAATAGAATAAATAGAATAAACCTTTATTAGCCCACAAATTAGAAAGTTGGGTGTCACACAGCTCTTATAGCAAGAGGAATATAAACTATAGAAGGAAGACACAAAGTGGTCCCATGTATATAAGCAACTGAAATTCATATGTACAGAAATTGTACAGATTTGTACATAAGTGTGAATGTGTGAATGTTTCTGGTGAAATATGCAGTGAACAAATAAGCTGTAAGTGAGTAGATGCAATTAAAAACATATGATATATCAATTAAACAGGTGATGAGTAGGATAACCATGTTAACATTGCATCCGTCAACTCTGCCAGCTTTGCGTTGGCTTTATAGCTTTATCATTTTCTATATTATCCCAAAATGCCCTTGGTTTACGTGTGTACAATCGCCAGCTACTTTTTATAAGTTAAAGCATCGTATGATCCGGCTTTTAGGCAAACAATGACAGGAGATGATTATGGACCTCCTCCACCACTTTTGAGCCCCAACACCACTTCCTGGAAGAATTACCCGAGGAAACGAGGAAAGTGGGCTGGTACACTTATCAGAGTCAGAGCTCTTCTCCATGCTTCCTGTTGAACTACAGGACCAGCAGAGTGCATCTTTAGATGGATCCTGCCTGTTGTCCCTGTAGCTCCCACAACACTTGGTCCACCGCTCTCAGCATTCTACTTTCCTAAGCAGCCTCACTTCACTGAGCTGGTGGCTCAGATGTTGGGATTTACGCCCTTCAAATAGCCCTACTAAATGTAAGATCTTTAGCAAACAAGACATTTGTATTAAACAACTTCCTAAAGTTCAACTCTGTGAGTCTCTGTAGCTTTTTCAGAACTGGTTCCTCCTGATTGCTCATTCTTCAGCCTCCCTCGCTCCTCTTGAAGGGGGGAGGCTTAGCCACCGTGTTCAACACTCGATTTCATTGCCATCAAACATTACAGCACTATTCATTTTCTAGTTTTGAACTCCAGCTGTTTGAGTTAGGATTTAATCAGTTTTCAGATTTTATGGGTGGAATTGCTCTGAAATTTGACAGTTTTTTAATCCTTGGTGATTTTAACATCCATGTCTGCTGTGACTTTTGGTCAAGGACTTTTTAAATATCATTGACTCTTTGAATGTGACTCACACTGGACTTGGTGCTTTGCGGAAATATCTGAGTTGCGCATCGCTGATAATTACTCACTCTAATGTTGCGCTGCTCAGTGGATAAGCTGTGCACCCCACCTTGGCCCACCTTGATTTTAACAAGATCTCTGAAAAATTTCAGTCTGGTTTTAATTTACGACATAGCACTGAGATGGCACTCCAAATGTAATTTTATTAAATCATGGCCTTAATTTTCAGATTTTTGTTTCACACCACAGGGGAGCACCTTCTTCCAATTGAGAATTAGTGTTGCGTCACCGCCGGTCTTTAAATGTTGAAGAAGCCAAAGAGTAAAACACACTACCTGCCTTTATGTCATCGTTTACCTGATTTTTCCCCCTTTGTTAGGTTAGGAAGTTTTAATAATCGTGCATGTGGTCCATACGAGTGACGTAAAACTAAAACCTGAATTTGTTTAATTTGCACTTTGAAATGTAACATGCTGCTGCTCACCAAACAAGCCTGAGCTGCCTGTAACAGCTGAGTGTGTGTGTGTGTGTGTGTGTGTGTGTGTGTGTGTGTGTGTGTGTGTGTGTGTATGTGTGTGCTTTCCAAACTTAAAGCTTCTTTTTGTAACAATTGTCAAAGGAGTTTGCAAAGAAAAGCGTCTGGACTTCTTTGAGTTGCTTGAAGACGTTTCACCTCTCATCCGAGAAGCTTCTTCAGTTCTAAGGTCAAAGGTCATTTGACCCTAGAACTGAAGAAGCTTCTCGGATGAGAGGTGAAACGTCTTCAAGCAGCTCAAAGAAGTCCAGACGCTTTTCTTTGCAAACTCCTTTGACTACGATGACCTGGATGACTGAGAACCTTCACAGACATTTTGTAACAATTATACAACACATGTCCTGCACTTTTGATTTTACAGAGAATGTTTTGTGTGCCTCTGCAGTGATCGTCTGTAGCTAAAGACATACTAATCCTGCTGGCTCTGCCATGCTTTATGTGGAGTTTTCCTCAACAGAGGTATGGCCTTAGTGTGTCACACACACACACACACACACACACACACAGTGTGTTGCATCTAGTTTAGCTTAAACGTTTGCAGTGGACAGGAAATGTGAACATGTCACACGACTGCTGTGGTGAAAGATACAGGAGCTGTTTGAGGTTGAGGAAGAAGGCACAGACAGACGATGGAGGGAGGAGCTGAATA
Organism: Oreochromis aureus; assembly: GCF_013358895.1. Taxonomy (NCBI): domain Eukaryota; kingdom Metazoa; phylum Chordata; class Actinopteri; order Cichliformes; family Cichlidae; genus Oreochromis; species Oreochromis aureus. Next base: position 28,738,886 of record NC_052944.1, read on the forward strand.
TAAACTCTGGTCTTATCTACATTAAGTGCAGCTTCTCTTTGTTCTGCATTTATTATCAATGCAAAGTCGAACACTTTGAGATTAGATGCAGATCAGCGTGCAGGGCTGGACGTGAGGATGGGGCACTCTTTGCTCTGTTTGCTGGGGTTATTCTGTGAGTACAATACACACCTTTACTGTTTGAATGGCAGCGATGAAGGAAAATGTTTCTCACTGGTGACAATTACAGTGTATCACTGCTTTAACCTGTTTACCTGACAGCTTCAACACAGCAGACTAGTGACTGTTTAAACTGTTAGATACACTGCTGCTGTTTGCATTCATTACATTTACTGTACACAATTTATTAATATTGTGTTTATGTTGATTGCACTGAAAAATTATATTCTTTCATATTTTACATACTTAATTTTAACAGTGTGTTTTTCATGTTTCCAGCCTGTTTGACAGCTAATAGAAACACATAAATTAGGTGATGAGCAATAACTGTGCCATCTGAAGATTTACCTTTAAAAAGCCTCAGTTTATTTATTTATTGTGATTTTGTCAGTTGTATAATGTCTGATGATGTTTCATTCATTATTTTAGTGCTCAGTACAGTCATCCATGGAAACACTGAAGGTGAGAAATGTTTTTTCTTACATTTATATCATACGTGTTGATCTTAACTAGTATTTAGCTTCTCCTGTGTTGCTCTAAATGACGTCCTCTGTGTTACATTTTGTATCATAAACCAAACATTTCACTGAGATTATTGGTTAAAATGTTAATATAACCATGTTAAGTGTGTGACCACTCAAGCACACACCCAGTGGCGGTCCTAGCCTGTTTGGCGCCCTGGGCGAACACTCCCTCTCCCTCTCATGAATACATAATGGGCTTGGATTTACAACATTATGAATGAAATGTGCTCTATTTGGAAGCAGTCGGCCCCCTCCCCTTTCAATGGGTTATGTGTGAGACTTTAAATCATCAAACTGTAAATTATAAATTTTTAATTGTTATTGATCCCTTTACCCCGAGTCCTAAAGTGTATATTTATTTTCTTACTCTACTATATTTATTATTCGTTTATTTGCACTGCTGTAACTGGAGCCTCGTCGTCTCGTCTCTCTATATACTGGACTGTATGTAGCGGAGATGACAATAAAGTTTACTTTGACTTCAGCAGCGCGCAGGCGCACTGAGGGCTCTCGCGCTCACTTTTCGTGTATAAATTTCGAAAAACATCGGTGCAAATTATAAGTCTGTATCATAATGTCCGGTGTTTTCGTGTTTGTTGTTTTGTTTTTATTTTGTTTTATTTTGCGAGTTGGTTATTAGATGCTGCTCCAGCCAGCCAGAGAATCCCCGCCCCGCCCTCTCCTCCCTGTGCATAAGCAAGCAAAAGCGCACCTCGCAAACGGAGGGCGCCCTTACTCCCAGCAAATGGGAGATAGAAAACCGATCGGTGCCTATGCCATTCCCAATATGCGCTGGCTGCCGTCGGGGCAGCATGAGTACGAGCATTTTTTTAAATTTTTTTTTTGCCGATGCCCGTGATGCCGCCCCCCATCACGATGCCGCCCCGGGCAACCGCCCGTGTCGCCCGTATCTAAAACCGCTACTGCACACATCCACGATACAAACTGTATATTTACTGAAGAGCTGTGGCTTCATACATGTGGATTTTCTTTTCATGTTTATCTGATCTGCAAATATCAACAGTGTGTGTGGTTGTTAAGGGGCCAAGAGGCCAGCATGTGGATCTAAACAGATTCAGTCACAGGAAGCAATGCTAAGGTCTCTCTCACAACTTTTCTTGTGAAACAAGAACAAATAATGACACAGCTGAAAATGCTTAACAAAGGGATATGGAAACGTGAGGGCTCTGTGAACAGAAGGAGAAAATGAGCAGACAAGATGGAGGTTAGGGAGGGTGAGGCTGAGCTGGCTTTTGTGGCTTACTTGGCAAGTGTAGAGTGGAGGTTGCTCCAGGAGGAGTAATGTTTGCCGGGTGAGTGTTCTGCAAGTGGAGTAAGTTCAGCCTGATTATTCCAGTGACTGATTAAACAGTTGAAGGCAGGAGGTCAGGCAGCTAATGAAGAGTGAGTCTGTGAACATGAAACAGCACGAGGTATTGCAAGATAGTGACCAGCATCCAGGTAGGAATGCGAACTGCACACAATGTGAACGGTGGAAACTACTGAGAGCACAAGGAGAACAAGGTAAGTTAATCATAGAAACAATGAACAAGAAGCAAAGGCTGCCTGTTATTAACATGTGGTTAGCTGATAAACTGGCAAAACAGAAACATTAACATTCGTCTTAAATACGGCTGATTGTCCTGGATCAGATGAGCAAAGCAGGTGCAAGGGCGAGGGCTCCTCCCAGAGGTGGAAGTGCAGAGGCATCATGGAAAAATACAGCCAACTCAGCCCGACCATGACAGTGCATATTATTTCACTGAATCATGCTGTAGGCATGTATCCTGGATTATATTGTAGGATTTTTTTGGATTACCTCTTGGAATTATAAAATTATCAAAAGCTACACACAGATGACACCTTCAAGGAAACCAACATGAAATAAGGTAACCAAAGGCTGCTCTGAGCTCAGCATAGAGTTTGTTACCTTCATACTCCCTCATTTAGTGTTTCAATTAAAAGCTGTCAAAGCAAAGTCTCTGTAGATGTTAAGTGTGTTGAATTGTGTGGCTGCATTTTGCAACAAATTTGCATCAAAACATTCAGCAATGTGCTTTTGAACTTTTTATAAATTACAGGAGGGGAAGTGAAGGTCACTCTGACAGCAGACAGATTAATCATACCAGCAGGGGGCAGTGTGACACTGACCTGTGATGTGAAACACTCTGCTGACTTAAAATATGAGTGGGTCAGAGAAACCTCACCTGCAGTGAAGTCCACAGAAGCTGCTGGATCAGATAAAGTGATCAGGATCTCTAAAGAATGCAAATACCAATGCAGAGGATGGAGAACAGACAAAACTTCACTCATAGCACAAAGTGAACCAGTCATCATTCAGGAAACTGCTGACTTTAAAAATGTCATATGAAATAAAAATCTCCAAAATCTCCAAAGTTTAGAGATCAGAGAGGGATATTATTATGATATAAAATTGTGTCACAAAGGGATTCAACAAAACTGTCATAAAGTTATAACAAACAATATTGAGGCTATAATATTTAAGTCTTCAAGCAACTTAAAGAAGTCCAGACGCTTTTTTCTTTGCAAACTCCTTTGACTACGATGACCTGGATGACTGAGAATCTTCACAGACATTTAAGGATAATGTTATTATTTTGTTAATAATAATATGTTAAACAGTCAGAAATGAAATGTTTGGTTCAGTCATTCATAAATGTGTTTTGTGATTTGGCCCCTAATGCTCCAGTTATTGTTATCAGTTTTTGGACAGAGTGATGTCACTCTGTGTGATAGGCTCATTTCACAGGCCATCTTGACCAATGGCCTGTGTCGGATCCACTTTTGCTCTGCGTATTTTTATTGTTTTTGTCACTTTTATTGAACCACGCTGACTCTCTACTGACCTACGATCGTGAAACTCTGTTAAATATTCGACTTGCCACAGAGAATTTAGAATCTGCAGAATCTGCGGCCATTGAAACAGGTTCCCTGGATGGCTGTGACCAGTCTGATGGACCCTACCAGGATTGCTCTTGTTAACGCTAGGTCATTAGCAAATAAAACGTTCATATTGAAGGATTTCTTCACCTCTCATAATCTGGATTTCCTCTGTGTGACAGAAACCTGGCTCAGTGACGGTGAGTTAAGCTCTTTCTAAGAACTATTACCACCAAACTGTTCGTATTTTAACTCAGTGAGGACTCCAGGTGGAGGTGGAGGAGTGGTCAGAGTTTATAAAAATACTTTTCACTGTCATCGACTACGGCTGGGCTATATCATACCGCTCACGGTAATACCGGTGTAATTATGGGCAACGATAGGAAAATGAAATATCACGATAGAATATGGGTAAAACGCGCATGCGCAGTGCCTTTGTTTACATACGCACATGGCGGTGACGGAGAACGAGAAGAGCGAAAGCGGATCGTTGAATGAAACGGATGAAACAGAATTGGTTTGTAAAAATGCTGCAACTTCAGTGGTGTGGAACTGGTTTGGCTTTCGTCCGTCAGATACACAACAAAGCACTATTTTTGGTAGAGCATGCTAGCGGGCCGTCGTTATTACCGTGTTGTTTGGAAAATACGGCACATTTAAAATCAATCCTTTGATTTTTCTGAAAATCGACAGTTCCCCTTATAATCCCGTGTGCCTTATGTTTGAATTCTGGTTGTGTTTACTGACCTCGAAGCGATTTTATGTCGTACATGGCGCTTGAAAATCTCTCAAATGTTTTAGTATGACTTTGCTAAGCTACGAACCCGCACCGCTTGATGGATTGTCGGAGCATTACGGCTATCGTAGACAGGCGCCTCGCGGAGTGATACGTACTGTGCTTCAACATAATATTACCGTATTGTGTGTGTATAACCTCTTTTTAGGTTTTGTGGATATTATACATGGTTATGCTGAGGATATGTCGGCCAATTTCCACTGGAAATGCCTTTTGGTTAAACTGTCAGCAAAGAATTTGCACTGTTACATTTTTATATAACTTTAATGCACATAAAAAAAAACAGCTGCTTGTTTAAGTGAACATACATTGATGGGGTTTTTTTGCACTAATGAAGTTGTGGAGTTGTAAAGTATTTTGTCTAGTGTCAATTATATCGTCAGTTATATCGTTATCGCAAATTTTCAAATGTATATCGTGATAAATATTTTTGGTCATATCGCCCTGCTCTATCGCCAACTGTCACCTCACTACCAAGCTCGAACTGAATATGTTTGAGCTTGGTAGCAGTCATCCTGTTCTTCATGCGGTGATCTACCTTCCACCAAAATATAACAGGAACTTTGTTAATGACTTCTCTCAGTTCTTGGCTGAAATAATGCCAAAGTATGACAAGGTTTTAATCCTGGGTGATAAGAACATTCATGTGTGTTGTCCTACTAAACCATTGGCAAAGGACTTTTTAAACCTACTTGATGTTTTTAATGTTTTGCAGTCTGTCACTGGTCCCACTCATAAACATGGACACGCTCTCTAGAGATGGTGCCACCTTGTGGTATGGCATGAAACTACGTTAACTTACAGCAACAGCTGCTTATCATTACATCCTCCTTTTTTTCCTTTCTTTTTCTTTTTTAATAAACACATCACCAAACATATGCGAGTCAAAAAACAAACATTAAACAATATTCCAGTAACTGTAGAAGAGATCCTGCAAGCTATCAGCAAATTGCAGTGTTCTAAGTGTCCCGGACAGGACGGGTTTCCTGTTGAGTTCTATCGTAAATTTATGCCTAAACTGGCCCAGCTCATGACAAATATGTATAAGTATTCACTGGAAGTTGGATCCCTCCCACCATCTCTACTGCAGGCATCTATATCATTGATCTTAAAAAAGGATAAGGACCCACTACAATGTGGCTCATACCGTCCCATTTCTTTGTTAAAAGTGGACTATAAAATCCTTGCTAAACTTTTAGCGATGCGTGTGGAAGCAGCCTTGCCATCTGTAATTAACCCGGATCAAACAGGCTTTATTAAAGGGAGATATGCCTTTTCTAACCTTAGACGTTTGTTTAATGTTCCTTACAATCCCTCAGACTCCAACAGCCCTGAGTTTGGGATCAGTCTAGATGCTGAGAAGGCTTTTGACAGGGTCGAGTGGGGATACCTTTTTTATGTTTTGGAGAAATTCGGCTTTGGTAAAATAATCATCTCCTGGTTGAAACTTCTTTATACTTCCCGCTTGCCGCTGTCAAAACAAATGGCATATGTTCTGACTTTTTTCCTCTGTTTAGGGGACTAGGCAGGGCTGTCCCATGTCGCCGCTGCTTTTGCACTTGCAATTGAGCCCCTGGCCATATCGCTGAGATCAAACCCAGATATCACCGGGGTTACTAGATATGGTACAGAACAAAGGGTCTCCTTATACGCAGATGATTTGCTTCTTTATATCTCAGAACCAGCATCCTCATTTCCTATGGTGCTCTCAATACTTGAACAGTTTAGCCTTATATTCTGGCTATAAGCTGAATCTCACCAAGAGTGAACTGTTCCCCTGAATGCTGCTGCACAGAAATATCAGTGTACAACACTGCCTTTTCGAGCTGTATCGGACAACTTTACATATTTAGGGGTTAAAATTACAAATCAATTTCATGCTCTTTTCAAGCTTAATTTTGACCCACTTGTGAAGAAAGTTAGGCAGGATTTGGACAGATGGTCTCTACTCCATCTGTCTGTAGCAGGGCGCATAAATACAATTAAAATGAATATCCTCTGTGGAATTACAGGGATTATTTTATATAACCATCATCTTTGTCATTGCATTAATTATCATTTCATCAAAGTGTTTATTGAAGCTGCTGGCATTATGTTATAATTTATATTATAGGGGTTATCATAATCAAATATTAACATGTTTATTACAGGTGCAGTTATAACTACTTTAAAATGATTGAGTTAAATATATATGTATCATAACTCATATGCTGAGTATATTGGTACAGTAAAATAGTAGCTGAGCAAAGGCCTGAATGTATTCAGCTTCTTGTGGTATTTGAGTTTGCTTAGTTACAGGTGACGGAAGGATGTCCAGCCCATGGTGACCTCAAAGGCCTTAGGTCATCACCATATTCGGAAGAGTATGCCACAAGGAGGAACCTCTATGTTGCATTTAATTCTTAAAATACATGAATGTTCTGTACATGCAAATTATGTGCTTGTAAACGCAAGAAGGGCGTTACAATACCCTGATGTTATAAAAGCAATCTAGAGTGTATTTTGGGTAGAGATGTACAACTGTTTTGCAGTTTGCACCTCTCCACGCCATGAATTCATTAAAATCAATTGTTTGAACGACCTTTTCTGGACTATCATTGTTTTACTCTCATCCTCAATTTCGAACCCGCAACTTTTGGTGCATTGGCCGAGGTTGAGGGAGAAAAGTTGGAGAATGAGACTGAGAGGGTCCAAGGTGCTCAAACAGGCAGACACGAGTCAGTGGTCGAAGTGAGTGGACATAAGCCGGCTTATTCAAAGGTAAGGCACTACCTGTTGAATTATTTCCAAACAGTGCTGAATTGGTTCTGACAAAATTGAAAGTCTACTCACTGAAAATTACTGGTAAAGGTCTGTTTTGATTTTGGTGAAAATCTCATGAGAATTGAAGTTGAAGTAATGATAATGTAAGGTTAAGTGACAGTACTGATTAAAGGAAATGCAGTTGGACTGCTAAGGAAAGAGAATTTAAAGTAGTTGGACTACTGAATTTAGGATATAGGTCATTTGAAATCTGTATATGGTCATACAGTTATAATTGAATATAAAGCTGGGCTTGGACATCAATACAGTCGGTTTTGTGGTTTCATAGGATGTCTTTAAAATACAAGTAAATTTTTCTAGAACGGAACTGTGGGAAGTTCTAAGAAAGTGCATTGTCGGAAGGTGACGCTTCCAATTTGTCGGTGACGATCGACATCTTCCTCTGGGAGGGATAGTTCACTTGGCAAGTGTGGAGAACAACGACGCTCCTAAATAGCTACTGATTGGATCAGTTTACCGTTTGGAACGGTTTATGCACTTTGTTTGGGTAATAAAGGTTGGACCTTGGGCGTTGGACGCTTTTAAATTGACTTAGGAACTTTAGCAATTAGACCAGACACAGGTTGGACCTGATACTGGGTCATTGATTATCAAAAACTTGGAGTTTGTCCCTTGGAGGGTTAATTCAAATTTTGTCTAAATTATGTAGGTTGCGCAATTTAAGGCCTTGTAAATATTATTTAATTTATCAGGCGTCTCTGTGTTATAATTTCTATGTTTGTATATAGGCTCTGTCTGCCACGGGCACTGCAGCAGGCTGGTTATTTTGAGAGTGTGTCTGTGTCTATGTAAATGAGATGCCTGTGACTTATTTAGAGTGACATTTCCTGTTTACGAATGAGTGGCTAATGACTGACTGCAGAGCCAGGGTCAAGGACGACTTCAATCTGTGTTTTAAGGGAAGAAATGCAGTTTATGTTTATTATATTTGTGTGACTGTTGTTGATCATGATAAGTATTTCATGATAACTGTAGAATATGAGTATGGGGTTTGCTTGACACGTGTCTGTACTAGGTAAAACTGTGTAAGACTGATAGGAAGTTTATAGAGACTGCTACACATGGCTGATGCCTGTATTTAAGACGCTGGTTTTGTTTATTACAAGACTGTAAGTAAAGCTTTATTTCTTGCCATGACTGTATGAATTTTTGCTGGGTTTTGAGATAGGATACATAAACTGTTGATACTTAAGACCGTTATCTGGGTTCTAAGAACTGAAATTGAATTTGAGATAATTTAATTAAAAAGATGTCTGTAAGCGATGTGTGTGCTTTGGGGTGTCAAGTAAGATGTTTTAGGATTTTTAGATGGGTTCTGTTTCAGTTTGAGATAATATATACAGTTACATTTTCTGTGTGTGTGTTGTTGAGTGACAACATGCGCAGTTTAAATTGAGCGCTGTTCCTTCCTCTTTTAGTTTCAAAACACAAAGGCTGTTAGATTAAAATTACTGTGAGTAACGGTTTGACTTTTGACTAGGGAAATATGATGCTTACTTTTGGGTCTATGAAGATATCATAACATTTTGGTGGAGATGCCAGGGTAAAATAGTGAGCTCAGACAAGGGAGTCTGAGAAAAAACACCGTGAGATGAGTAGGGTGTTTAACTGACTCAGGATTTCAGAGAATCGAGTCAGCGGCGATCTTGAGTTTTAATGGTAAGTTGATTGTAAGAGAAAAATCATTGTTTACCATGTTGAAGTAATTCTGATGATATTACTAGAGGTGTTGTGACACAAGTGAAGAACAAGTTGTAAATGGGGACTCACAATTATGTTGATATGGATAAAGGACAGAAACAGTTTCTGAATTTTGAGGAGAATTTTGAAGCACTGAGGTTGAATTTTCTCTGTGCTTGGTGCCCTGTGTGGACCTATGTTAGAGTTATAAGTCCAAAGGTTATGACCTGGAGGTCATTCATGGTGTTTAAAGAAGAACAGGAATTAGAAAAGATATTTAATGTCATATTTTGTGTAAATTGAGGGGACTCACTACATATGTGTTCACCTTTTTAATTTAAAGTGACACAGACATTGACACACACATAAAATTGTTAGGGGTGAGTTACTTCCTCTTTTAATTTTAAACTGGAACACATGTGTGCATTGGACTAGAATTTCATTTGGGCTAGTTAAAGATAAAGATGACCTGTGTCAGTCCCAGAGGTGGGAAATTTCTTTTGTTAAAGCAAAAGCGCAAAGTTATGCAGTAGAAATCAGAAAACACTGGAATGCCATAAAATAAAATAGAACAGAATGATGTATACAATAGAATAAAATAAGAATACCAAGATTATATAAAACTCTTTCTCTTTTAAGAGGACAGATGCAGTTACTGAGGGTTGTCTACTTCCCTTCCTGATTGTAAACAAGCATGTTTGATAGAGATCTGCGCGCTTGATAAAACTCCTCTAAAACTCCCTGTAAGACTGTTAGGAAAGCGTGTATGGGGTGATTATAAGTGTATGAATGTTGTACTGGATTTTAATGATTCTGTGTGAGTTGTACAAAGTAATATAAGTAATAATAAGTCTGGGTAGGTACAATAGGACAATGAGTGAAAAAGTGGAAGTCTGAGAGAAAAGGCAGTGTGTGTGAGATGATTATGAAAGGATTGTGTGAATGAAGTAAAAAAACAAAACAAAAAAACTGACAAATGCAAAAATTAGTATACTGAAAAGTGTGTGAGAAGAGGGTGTATTGTTTTTAGACCAAGACTTAGTAAAACTAAAGAGGGTTTGTAGACTGTAAATATGAAAAAACAAGTGTTTGATTAATCTGTAGAAACAGGAAAGAGAAATAGGAAATACTGTGCTGCTGTGTGAGTGATTGATGATGTCAGGGGAGCACCCAGAGAAATAGGCAGACGAGTTAAATTCTAAGAAGATGAAGCGAATGCATGTTTTAAGTAAAGTAATAAAGTAATAAAATTATATTAATTACAGGTTTTAGAAAAGGGACAGACTGAGAGAAATAAATACATGAACTGACAATTACATTAATGAACTGAAAATGCACGTACACTAACTGTTACATGTGAAATTATTGTTGGAAAGTTTAATACACACATGAAATAAAGAAAGCAGTTTACACTCCTTTAATTTCCAGAACCAGTGTGTCCCCTAGACCTGATAACACCCTTGCCCAGTTGGCCCCGTATAAGGCAGCATGGAAGGCTGGACAGCCCATGACGGGTAAGATCCCACCTCGAAACCCTGGGACAACCTAAGGCAAGGCGCAGTCACGATTGCTTGAACCTAAGTCCCGGAGTGACCTTGGAGTCACTGGAGGAGACGGGACTTCAAGGGTACAGCCGCTGGGCACAGGCGAAGGGGAAATGCCACTAACAATGACCAGTGATGAGCCAGAGAGAGAAAACACACCTTGTCAAAAGGAGTTTGAAACACTGCAAAAGAAACATTTACAAGATCACAAGGATCACAAAGAAACATTGATAAAATTACACATACAAACAGAAAATGCACTAACCTTATAAAGATAAGCTCATGAAGATTAATGCGATTAAAACCTGGCTAAGAATACAAACATATGTAATTAAATAAGGTTGCTAATTTCAGGAGTGTTAAAATGGTGTGGATGTTGAATAAAATACACTTGGATAAAGTAACGTTGAGGAAAAACTCAAAAGAAGTTAGATGACAAGGAAATCAGTTATACGAAAAAGTGATTAAAGTAGTTTAAAAAGAGTGACTTAGCAGTGCTTTTGCACTGAGTGATCAAAACAAGTGATTAGTATAGAAAGAAAATGAAAATAATTGAATAATGGCATGGGCTTTAAAAGTATTTCTCTTGCCAAGTTAAATTGTTGAGATATGGCTGAGTATGCAAAAAAGTTCGAAAGCTCGTGTGAATGTGGACAGAGGAGCTTGCTGTGTGTGTGATTGAGGCCTTAAAGGAGGGGTAGATTGTTCAGAGGTGCAAATTTGATTAAGAGGTTTATAAATTAGTGTTGACACATTGTTATAAGGTGTTAGGCTGAATCTGAGTATGGTAATGTGCTTAATGGGGTTATGGTTGTGTACTGAAACGGTGTAGCTTTTAAGCGAGGTTTGTAGTGTGTTGAATGGGTGAAATTTAAGATTGTTGAAGATTTTTGAGGTTGTTGTTTTGTTTTTAAAGGGGAGTTTTAATAAAGATGGACATGTTTAAGGTGGCCGATTGGTTTTGTAACAGTGCACTTATAAAGAAAAACCTGTCAGGTGATTTTGTTTTGTACTTTGATGAGCTAATACTCAGCTCTCTTTTTTCTCTCATTTTGTTCTAAGCAGGCCTGCAAAAGAGTGGATAACAGCGCTGAAAATTCTCGGTGACCTTCTCCAGATTACAATAGGCAGAGGAGAAGGCTAAGTCTCTGTCTAAAAGGATTGCCATGAGCCAATCCAGTCTAAAAGCAGAAAGAACTATTTTCTTAAAAACAAAGTAAAACAAATAAATGAGTTGATGTTGCTGAGAGTGAAGACTGAATATTTGCGAGATAGTCTCCACTGTCAGCAATACCTGATGGTAATGCGTGTGAGTGAATGTGTGGGAATGGACAGGTGAATGGACGGACCAGGCAGACCATAGGTTGGACCGACTGGACACTGACAAAAGACTGGACTAAGGACGTTTCAAGGATGCAGGCTGTGGATGGAGCCAAGAAAGGATTTGACATGATGATTAATTTGATTTCATTCCTTAAATACAGGTTTGAAGCTCCGGAGCATTTATACATAATATGATAGGACTAAACTTTTCTTTTAATTCCCTAACCTGAGTGAAGGATTTTGAGTTTGTAACACATGAGATGTGTCACAAAAAGGGGGGTGTAGCTTCAGGGCAGCTCACAGCCTGGCGTAAACGCAAGGTGCTGTCACACAGCTTAAGTTATTTGGTTGACTTATTTTATGACAAAATAATAACAAATAAAGAACAATACAGAATCCAAATCTGAACCAAAGAACGAAATAGTGAAATGTGGATTATTGGGTTTTTCTCTGCATATATGAAGCATTTGTAATGTGTATCTGCTAATGAAGGCTTGTAGAGGCCAGTTTATACTCACAAACAAGTGCTCAGCCAGACTGAAAAACAGGAAGCTTTAGTGCACAAGGCATATTAATAAATATAGACACAAAGAGAACTCCCCATATAAACAACGTTCAAAAATGTGTGAAGTATAAAGTACCGAAATAACACTATATAAGTCACAGTTGATGATTCTAATGTTAGAGAGCTCTTGCAACTGGCGTCTGAGCTGTGCAGAGGTCTCTCTTAAGACAGGTACTTATGTAGGTTAGCATGAGGTTGAGTTAATTTTATACACAATGCATAACTGTGCTTGTTTAGAGTTGATGTTCCGTCCAAACAGGTTTTAAGCTTCACTGGTGAGAGTGTCCAGGTGATACATGTTGAGGGAAGATGAGAACATAGCAGGTGAATTGCATGCACGCTTACAAACACACATGATTTATATATAGGCCAGGCCAAAGGCCTGGACTTGATGCAACTTTCAACTTTACAGCTCCTAACTTGCAGGAATGGCGGGAGTGTAATGAATGAATGCAAAACATGCTTACAGACACAAACATGACAGGGGTTTATTTTACAGGGTAATGGTGGACCACAGGTTGCTTTGTTTCTGCTTAGCAACTCCTGAGGTAAAAGGTGTTAAAGATAAATATGCAATAAGTGAACAGGAAATGTGTAAGGGTGAGCGGGTGAAACAAAATGTTGTAGATAATGGAAACTTGTCTAACGGGCATTAACAGTAACCTTTGCATGTTATGTATATGCTTGAGGCCAAAAGAGGCGTAAATCCAGATAGAAAACTTTGAAGTGTGCTTTTAGCGGAGATTTAGGCTGACATGGGGATGGTGTGCATTTTACTTGGGTTGTGTTTAATAAGACTAAAAGCGTTGCTCACACACATAAAGAGTATTGAGATTAAATAAAGTTAATATAATGGATAGAGCCCAGAACAGGATAATACATAAGTAAAATCAAATGTAATGTTTGATTTCACTTTTATTGGGAAACAATCAGGTTAGAAATGTGAGTAACCTATGTTTAAACTGTGAAAACACTCTCCACATACATTAAAACTGTGCAACTCTGAGTGGGCCATGCAATCAAGCAACTGTTACATATCTGTATTAAACTAGCCAACATAGACTCACCACCACATGATGTTGCCCTGCAGCGGGGGCAGAAAATCATTTGCAAACCAGGGATCTTATGTTGATTATCATATTCTTACTTATGTACACACACACACACAGAAGGGAAAAATTTCAAAACAAAACAAAAACAACTTCGCTTAACCTGTCAAGCACAGGAGCAAAATAAAAATCTCTTTGGGCTCTGTTAAAATTTCTTTAGTAAAGTGTAAAAGGCCAAACCTAAGAGGTTGGGCAACCCGGAAAGTCCCTCCAGTATCAGGAGTTAATAGTCAGGAAACATTCTTCACTTTAACGCCTTTTTTCTGAAAACCACTGACTCATAGATGCAGATAGACATACAAGTGCACATACATCCAGATGTGCATTTAGACATTAAAAGTGTAGAGGCATGTACACACAGATTGGCAAATCGGTACAGAGTCTAACTGAAGAGCTTAACAAAGCAAACGTGGCAGTAGGGTTTGTGATTTTGCCTGATATGATATTGTGAACTAACTTTGAATAATGACAGGAACCTTAGATGAACACAGTAGGTTAGTAAGGTGTAGCAGAGAGGCTGTTTGTTTTCTATCCCTTACAGGAGAAGATTTCCACTAGAGAGAGACCCAGAAGAGGAGCGGAGATTACCTAAGCATGAAGTGTTTTCAAGTGGGGGCTGGTGTTTAGTACTAGACCACCTAGAGGACAGGAGGTTATTGTCGGATTTGCTGAGTCAGGGGCGACTAGAGAGGGTCAGAGCGAAGGTAGTGGACCTGGGAATAGTGTAGTGACGTCTCTGGAAGAGACGTCAAAAGGGGAATTGTGAATTACAGGGATTATTTTACATAACCATCATCTTTGTCATTGCATTAATTATCATTTCATCAAAGTGTTTATTGAAGCTGCTGGCATTATGTTATAATTTATATTATAGGGGTTATCCTAATCAAATATTAACATGTTTATTACAGGTGCAGTTATAACTACTTTAAAATGATTGAGTTAAATATATATATCATAACTCATATGCTGAGTATATTGGTACAGTAAAATAGTAGCTGAGCAAAGGCCTGAATGTATTCAGCTTCTTGTGGTATTTGAGTTTGCTTAGTTACAGGTGACGGAAGGATGTCCAGTCCATGGTGACCTCAAAGGCCTTAGGTCATCACCATATTCGGAAGAGTATGCCACAAGGAGGAACCTCTATGTTGCATTTAATTCTTAAAATACATGAATGTTCTGTACATGCAAATTATGTGCTTGTAAACGCAAGAAGGGGCGTTACAATACCCTGATGTTATAAAAGCAATCTAGAGTGTATTTTGGGTAGAGATGTACAACTGTTTTGCAGTTTGCACCTCTCCACGCGGCGTGAATTCATTAAAATCAATTGTTTGAACGACCTTTTCTGGACTATCATTGTTTTACTCTCATCCTCAATTTCGAACCCGCAACACCTCCCAAGATTTTCTTTTCTTTTTCAGTGTGTCCCTGTATTTATCCCAATTTCCTTTTTTGTTAAATTAGACAAGATTCTCTCTGGGTTCATTTGGAACAAAAAAACCCTAGAATACGCAAGACATATCTTCAGAGACCGAAAAAGATGGGAGGGATGGCTTTACCAAACCTTATTTTCTATTATTGGGCATGTAATATTCGTATTCTCAGGTACTGGCTACAGGGGGAAGGCATGAATAATGCCCCGGCATGGCTGAGCTTGGAGATTTCCTCTTGTGCCTTATCCTCTTTACCAGCCCTGATTTATGCCCAAAAGCAGCCTCCGAGTGCAGGTTTTTACAATAACTCTGTTGTCAAAGTTACCTTGAAAATATGGTATCAATTTTGTCGTTATTTTAAGTTGACCTTTTTTTCCCTTCAGTCACCTATTTTGAAAAATCCCTCTTTTCAGCCTTCGTTAGTTGATGGTGCTTTTTATTTGTGGGCCTCTTTGGGTATCAGGTCTTTTTCTGATCTGTATATTCAGAATACATTTGCCTCCTTTGAACAGCTCTCTTTGAAATTTGGCCTTCCAAAAAGTCACTTTTTTCGCTACTTACAAATCCGGAGTTTTGTTAAAGAGAAATCCTCTCAGTTCCCATCTAGATCTCCTTGTCATGACTTTGATAACCTCCTATCACCTCCCCCTCCATCACAAGGCCTGATTTCCTGTCTGTATGGGAGAATATGTTCCTTTGGCAACTTCTCAACCTCAGCTATTAAAAAGGCATGGGAGCAGGATTTGGGGTGTGTGATTCAGGATGACTCTTGGGATAAAATTCTTTACCGGGTCCATGGCTCCTCACTATGTGCCAAACACGGTTGATTCAATGTAAGATTTTGCACCGCGTACACTGGACTAAAGCCAGATTAGCTCAAATATACCCCAACCTTAGCCCTGATTGCGACCGTTGTCATCAAACACCTGCCTCTCTAATACATATGTTTTGGTCATGTCCATCCCTCAAACAATACTGGATTAATATTTTTCTGACTTTATCAAAGATCATCCAGCTAACCCTCCAACCTGTGCCCTTAACTGCTTTGTTTGGGGTTCTTCCCGATACAGTTGTCTTGCCGACGCCCAAGCGGATTTGGTAGCATTTCTCACCTTATTGGCAAGACGCAGATTATTGTTATGTTGAAATCCCTTCTCCCCATCCTGGGAAATCTGGATCAGAGACGCTTTGCATTTTAGCAAACTCGAAAGATTAAATTCACCCTGCGTGGGTCTATGGCCAAATTTTTTAAGATCTGGCAACCCTTTTTGACCATGTTCAGACTTTGTGGTCTCATAACGCTCCCAATTAGCCAGCTCAGACTTTACTCTATTTTATTTCATCTTATGTTTAAGTATATGGACTCTATTGTGCCTGCGCCTTATGATGGTATCTACTTACCTACTTTATACATATTTCTTTTTTCTCTTACAGATTTGACCTATCTTTACAACTAAGCTGACCACTCACTATGTTTTTTTTTGTTTTGTTTTTGTTTTTTGTTGTTTTTGTTTTGTTTTTGTTGTTTTTGTTTTGTTTTGTTTTGTTGTTGTTGTTTGTTTTGTTTTTTTGTGCCCATCTCCATTCAAATGACATATGTAAATGTTCCATCTTTTTTTTGTGTCTGTGTGAGGGTGTGGGCTCTGAAACTCTCCACATCTCTCTGTACACTCAGGAACTGTTATCTTGTACTCCAGGGTTTACTATTCGTATTATTAGACTGGACCCTTTCTTTTTTCATTTTGTATACCCACTGGTACTCCTATAATTATGAGGTGGGAGTGTATGTTTCATATTGTTTTATGTTCTTCAAAAGGAAAACGGCATATTGTTCAATTTCTCTTTTGCAAAAATGGATGCAGAAAATTTAATAAAAAATATATATATATATAAATATATTAAAAAAAACAATATTTCAGATGGCACAAGCATAACCTTTGCTCCAGACCGACTGGCGTGGAGCTCGGGCCAGAGGATGTGCTCCCCGGGCAGCCTACACACCAACTGCGCGTTGGAGGCTAACACCAACAGGGGCAGTTAAGCTAAGTTCACGTCGGCAGACAACGGAGCTAACTAGCAGCAGCTAGCTAGCCCAACTCAGCAGAAGTGTTCTCAGCGAGGTGAAGAACGTAAGAACTGAAGGATGACAGCGGCTATATGTGCAAGCGGGGCCGTGCACGTTTCATTACATCTTAAAGTCATCTGCCTTAAAGGCGTGAATGAAGGCTTCTTCAGCCAGGACACGCGAGGGCGTGATATCCCATACGTATGCGTTGTACCGAGTGAATGGACTGAAAGGGAACAAGGATATTTGGCATGTGTTACTGGCACCAGACCTAGGTGAATCTGGACTGGCACACAGGCTAGAGAGCGCTGCGTAGCCAAGTATGAACAAACTGTGGATTGGAGTGGAGAGGACACCGAAGTTAGCGTCTTGCTCAGGCCAGAGTTCATTTATTTCTGCAACATATACACAATACAAATCACACTAGACCATGCATTCTTCCCATAAAACAGATTTCATAAAGAAAAATAAAGTTACAAAAAGCATTCTCTCAAAAGCAAAATAAATACAATCTAATTCAAAAAAACTTTACATTAAACAAAACACTCGTGGCTAAAGCATAACAACATACCAAAATAACCCATCTCACAGTCACACAACCTTTCCCCACATTCACGCCATATATGCTATTACAACATGGCGGCAGACGACTGCAAATGTTGTTTCACCAACGAAAAGCTTTCCCCTTAACACATGTACTCAGTACTGTTTGGCTAATAATAAAACAAACACTACAACACATTTTCTGAAGTCGCAGGTTGCCACTGCATAGCATATACTTATAGTGCTATGTAACGTAATAGCATTATGCTGATGATACACTAAAAATACCACAAAACAACATCATCACAATCATCCCAAAATATGGCCAAATAGTTGTTATTCAACTTACATGACATTCACAACCGGTTCGGTAACATAAAAGTTTGTTTGTCAGTACCTGTGGATTAATAGAGAGGACACCGAAGTTAGCGTCTTGCTCAGGCCAGAGCTCGTTTATATCTGAGCTGCACATGCGCGGAGCCTATAGCTACAGTCTCTCTGGTAGTTCCACAGCAGTGCAAGAACACCATCTACTGGCATAATGAAATATAACGTTGGCCTGGCAACGCATAACAATGTCAAAATAAGTCACAATAATAAACAAAAAATAAGGGGGTATTTGGTTTTCTTACAAAAATAAACATGTGGCCTTTTCCAACCTGCTACACATGCATACTGGAGCAGCCAGGGATTGAACTACCAACCTTCCAATTAGTATGTAGAGCCACGGCCACCCAAACCTTAGTGTATTAACTTGAATGGAGTGCACTAACCCTGTGAATGACAGCGTTAGCCATGACACTATGAAGCCACTAATATACAGATTATAGATCAAACATAATATCTAGGCAAAATAAATATTACAACACATTACTAAAAACAGACCCTTAAAGTTTAAACACAAGTTGTTTATGTGACATTGTGATGTCTGTATATGTGTGTTGATCATATTCAATCTGACAAGCAGTTTATATCCTTGAATCAGCTGTTTTTTTCTTCTTCTCAGTCTCTCTACTCTCATTTTATTAATACCAGACATATTAGGCTGTTATTTGTCTCTAACTGGATATTTTCCTGTGAACAGTTCCCAGTAAGCCCACTGTGACCCTGCAGCCATCCTGGACTCAGATATACAGCGGTGAGACAGTCACTGTCAGATGTGAGATTCAGGGAGGTGAAGGAGCTCAGTGGACGTATGAATGGAGAGCAGCCAAGTTAAACACACCTCCAACATCCAATGAACACAGAATCACAGTTACTGAGTCTGACAGTGGAGGATACAGCTGCCGGGGCAGAAGGGACTATTTCTTCACAGAGTGGAGTGATATCATCACACTGACTGTATCATGTAAGTTGGAGAACCTTAATCTGAAGTCATTTGTTGAAAATTATTATAGTGTCATAAGTAAAATGTGTAGTATTATTTGTTACAAAATTGTGTATTATTATGCCGTAGTTAATTCAATATTTAATATCTGTGTACAGTATTCAGTTTTAAATCAATCCATAAAGGTTTCAGGTTTTGGTTAAAGAGTGTGGACACATGAGCAACATGTGCTACATCGGTTTTTTGTGAAATAATGAAAAGTTTGTTATTCATTTCTCATTATTCAGGTGTCACTGAAATCACACTGGTTTAGCTTAATGTGCATGGACTCATATATCAACTAAAATAAATAAATCATATTCATTTATATTGTGGCATGCAGAGAAAACTTAACAAAGAAGCTCACAGAGAGAGATTGAGCTTGTTATTCAACCCCAAGCTCTGTAGGGGAAGCTCTTTATTAAAACACTTGCCAGTGCTACAATGTGCCTCAAGGTTCAACAACAGCACAACAGAAGTCACTCATGGTACAGCACTCTCTACAAAACAACAACTGTCAGTGACTCTGCACCACAGCGTAAACACAACATTCAAGATAACAGTTAAAAGTAACGTAACCATAAACAATAAAACAAGAACATCTAAACAGCAGCACATGTCCCAAGGCATGATGGGAGAGAACTAGCTGTTCCCCCAATACGCCACAATATGTATATTTACATTCATTAGTGCCAGCTTTTTACAGTTTTGTCAGTTCAGAAATGTTAATTTTCACAGTTGTCCTGGCTCATTGGGATTTGTATGGTTTAACAGTTTACAAGAGAAAATATCAATGTATTTATATTAATCTCACTCAGTCTCATTTACTTTTATGTTCTTTTTCTAAACTGAACTGCAGCTAAACCAAAGCCCACACTGAGCGCTGACAACACAACTCTTCCAGTAGGGGGCAGTGTGACCCTGACCTGCTCTGTGAACCCGTCATCATCATCATCTGGATGGATATACTTCTGGTACAGAGATAATATCCTACTGAATTTCTCCTCGTCTGATGGACAACTCAGTGTCTCACAGGAAGGACTCTACAAGTGCAAAGGAAAAAGAGGAAACCCAGCTTACTACACACATGCAAGCCAAGAAGTTCAAATTAACAAAACCAGTGAGTTTGGATTCAGCAATCATAAATAAATTCATGATCTGCATTCATATGATTGCAAAACTCAAAATACTGACTTATTACTTAAAATTGTTTTTTATTTAAATGTTTGAATGAATAGGGCCAGCCAGTGCTGTTGTAACAGTGCAACCCGACTGGCCAACATTATACAGTGGAGAAATAATCACTCTCAGCTGTGAGATCCAAGGAGGAGACACTGAGTGGGAGTATGAATGGAGAACTACCAGCTCATATAAACCATCAAACCAAAGTGAACTCAGAGTAGATTCTACTTCTCCATCTAACACTGGTCACTACAAGTGTAGAGGCAGAAGCAAAAGGGCTCAAGATCATATAACAGAGTGGAGTGTTCCTTTAAATTTAACAGTATCACACAGTAAGTAAAATCATAATCCATTCACCCAGTCATTTTTGATTAATTATGTGTTGAGGTAATAGTTCAATTTTTGGCGCTAACATGCTAAATATGTAGCGTACAGGCATTGTATTTATGGATTTGCATGTATTTGATCATCACTCCAAGAATTTCCCAACAGATAAACCCCGTCCTGTCCTCACTGTGTCTCCATCATGGCTGAGTCCTGGAGCCTCAGTAACTCTGAACTGTGAGGTTGAACATCCGTCTGCAGGATGGAGCTTCTACTGGTATAAAGCTGTTCCTGATCTATCAGAGAAATCCTCCAGTTATGAGCTGCTACCTGATGGCAGTGGGACTGCACAGGACTCCTACATCATTCATGGACAGACACACACAGCAGGATATGTGTGCAGAGCTGGAAGAGGAGACCCAGAGTATCACACTGATCACAGTCAACCAAAGTTTGTCTGGTCTGCAGGTCAGTTTGAGGAATTTTTAAATTAACTGTCAATCTTATAAACATTTGGCTCTACTTAACTGTTCTGCATGCACTCTTTTCTTTCCTTAATTATCATGATTTGTGAAAGAAAAGACATGACGTATCCAACTGTTAGTCACATGAATTTTCTGTGTGCTATTCTATTTCTTTATTTCTCCCCAGGGAGTTTTTAAACTGGTGCAGCATCTGTAAATTTAAGATCATAAATGAAATTAACATAAAGAAATAAAGTGTTATGGAGAGAAATATTAGAAAGAGCAAAGAGCACATGTAATTAATGCCATGAGTACATATGGAAAAAGTCCAATACAACAAGTCAGAATGACAAAATGAAATACGATAGTTCATATATGTGAAGATCACACACAAAAGGAAGGAGACAAATATAATGTTACTATAGGACCATAAGACAAGGACATTTGTAACCCTTATTTGTCTCATAAGGGTTACAAATGTGGAGGATGTCTGTAGGTCAGGTCATCTACTAATAAGAAGGTTGGTGGTTTAATGCCTGGCTCCCTGGATTTTCAGTCAGGTTTCAGAGCTTATCACAGCACAGAAACAGCTTTAGTGAAGGTTACAAATGCTCTTCTTATGGCGTCTGAAGGTGGACTCATCTCTGTGCTTGTCCTACAAGACCTCACTGCAGTGTTCGATACTGTTGACCATAATATTCTATTAGAACGACTAGAACATGCTGTAGGTATTAATGGTACTGTGCTGCAGTGGCTTGTATCATATTTATCTAATAGATTCCAATTTGTTCGTGTAAATGGAGAGTCCTCTTCACACACTAAGTTAAATTAGTGTGTGAAGAGGATGCAAAGGGTTCAGTGCTAGGACCAATTCTGTTTATATTATACATGCTTCCCTTGGGCAGTATCATTAGAAGACAGCATACATTTTCAGGAGACAGACACTATCTCTACTTTCAAGATCAGACTTAAAACTTTCCTTTATGCTAAAGCATATAGTTAGAGCTGGACCAGGTGACCCTGAATCCTCCCTTAGGCTGCAACTTAGGCTGCAATAGACGTGGGCTGCTGGGGGACTCCCATGATGCATTGAGAATTTCCTTTTCAGTCATTTTTCTCACTCAACATATGTTAATAGACCTCTCTGCATCGAATCATACTTGTTATTAATCTCTGTCTCTCTTCAACATGTCTTTTGTCCTGTCTTCCTTCTCTCACCCCAACCGGTCGCAGCAGATGGCCCCGCCCCTCCCTGAGCCTGGTTCTGCCGGAGGTTTCTTCCTGTTAAAAGGAAGTTTTTCCTTCCCACTGTTGCCAAAGTGCTTGCTCATTGGGTGTCATATGATTGTTGGGTTCTTCTCTGCATGCGTTATTGTAGGGACTACCTTACAATAGCACTGTATGAATAAAAGTGAATTGAACTGAACTGAATTAATTTATATATAATTAAAAAGTAATCATTTACACACAAAATGTTAAGTTCAACTAAGTTTGATCAGTTTTGCTCTCAAAAAACTCCCTGACTGTGCAAATGTGTAAAAGTGTTTTAAGACAACCTCTTCCTTGCTGTTGCCTGATATGCTCAGAAAAGGTCACATGTGCAGGTAACTTTACAGATTCTCAAATGTAACCTGCATCCATGTGGTAGTGGAAAACTGGGACATTGGGGCTTCATCTGTGTTTTTGTGCTATTTCAAATAAAATGTTTTTTTCCTAAATAACCAGAATAGTTCATCGGCCCTTTACTAAAAACATTCACTTTCCAATTACAGATGCTATACAGTAACCTATAAAGGTTATTATGTGCTTCACATGGTGCTGCTATATGTAGGACATTCTTCTGCTGGGATAACAGGACTGCAGTCTGCAGAGGGAGAAGAAATGATGAAGCATTTTGAGATGCAAGAGAATGAACAAGAACAGAGGAGAAAAGACAAAGTTCTGAAAATTTCTGAAAATCTTCAGAACTCATTGGATTAAATGTGAACCATAAGGAGAAGGCTTAACACAGTGATTGGAGATTGAGCCTGAATTATAACCCTGATTTAACCCTTCTTACATCCTGTTTTTCAGATGTTCATTCAGCAGCGTCTCTCACAGTGAGTCCTGACAGAGTGCAACACTTCACCTCTGACTCTGTCTCACTGACCTGTGAGGGAAACTTCACTGAGTGGAGAGTGAGCAAGTTTAGTGAAAAAGGCTTTTTTTCACACTGCTGTGACTGCCAGAAACTGAGTGGATCCTCTTATAAGATCCACAGCTTACAGGAGGGTGTTACTGTGTACTGGTGTGAGTCTGGATCAGGAGAGTTCAGCAATGCAGTCAACATCACTGTACGAGGTGTGTTTAAATGACTTCACTTTATTTCATTATTTCTTTTTTGGGACAAAAATTGGAGCTGAAGATTGAATTTTATTCACTAAACTAAACTTTTCAAACTTGCTGCTACTTAATTAAATAGACAAAAAAGACCACTGGAGATGAGACTTATAACCAGTTATTGAAATGCAGTTTTAATAAACTCAAAAAGCAGTGTAGTAGTGACTTCACATAATCATAGACGGCTCTGGGACAGCAGCTCTGCTAATATAGATGATACTCTGATATTTAATGACGTTTACTATGAGATAACTTTGCTTTGGTAAAACTGAGTTTTATACATGCTGTTTAATAAAGACACGGAGTAAATAAGGTTAAACTAATAAAGATGATTATATTTTACACATAAACATTAACTAACTAACCACTAACTTGGAGACACACAAGGATGAAACACAGAGCATGAGGAACAATGCAACAAAGAACAAAGAGAGACTCACACAAAATATTCCCATTAGGTAGTTTGGAAGATGGGAAATGCCAGGGAACAAGACAAGGGGACGCAAATCTAAACACAGGAGACAAGAGACTACCAAAACAAAACAGGAAGTAAAAACATACTGAGTTCAGGACTAAGACATGTGAACTTGACCCAGTGAGAGAAGATAAACAAACATGGAGACATGACTGACTGTGGAGACAAAGGAAACACAAACGATCATAAGTGAAGATTGCATAACCTAATGAGGAACACTGAGTGTAAACAGAGCAAAAGTAACCACAAACAAGAAATATAGATAATATAACGAGGACTATAGAAAATAAACAGAAGACTATGGAGCTCAAACACAAAACTCATGATAACATAGAATAAACCTAAAGACACAAAGAACAGGAGCACAGAACTATAATACAAAGATATAAGAAAAGAAAAGAAAACCCCTCAAACATCTCACACTCAAAACTATGATCGTAACTTTATATAATAAAAACATAAAACTTCTTACTGTTAAAATGGGTCTTTAATAATAAAAAATCTTTTAAAGTTGTTTTTAGGTTCATATTGTTTTTCTTGATGTGGCCTAAACTTTTCGGATTTTATTAGATCTAGTTGGACTTCTTTCTGACTTTGTGTTTTGATCTTACCTGAAACTTTAGGCTCTGGATCTAAAATCGGTTCATTTATCGTTCCATTCATCATCGGACTTGTTAGTGGAATTATCCTCGTGCTGCTGCTGCTGTGTTGCTGCAGAAAGATAAAGGGTGAGAGCTTTTCTCATCAATGATTTGATGTGACACATTTAAGGAAACTGATTACAAACCAATGTAACAATAATTTTTAATTTTCTTTTATAGATCTTTGTTGTAACAGGTTGGTACAAAAGTTTTCTTTCATTTTAAAAATAACATGAAATTATAACTATTCCTGATTAAATTACACAGTATTTATTGCATGTTTTAGTCTCACTCAGTCTCAGAGCACCAATCAAAACTCTGCTGCACAACAAAAAGCCAACAAGAATGAGGACAACGTTTACTCCTCTCTTCTTCCTGGTCAGTCCCAGAAACTATTACTTGCATCATTTTTAACACTAAGTTTGTAAACAAACAAATATTGTGAAAAAGTAATTTCTCTTCTGTTGTCTGACCTGCAGGTGATTTTCCAGTTTATGAAATAATCAGATCCTCTGGAAACACTGGAAGTGGTACAGTATAACCTCTGATAATAACAGAGCTATAAGAGATATAATGATTATAAACTGACTGATCAGACCTGACGTCATGTTATTATTTAAGGTGGACCAGCAGATGAACATAGAAATGTCACATCTACACTTGAACTTAATGTTATTGATGAGAAGACTGACTTCAGAAAATGTAAGGATATCAGGATATCAAGTTTTATTAATATGTTATTGTAACTCCTACTCTCGAAATACAGATAAAAGAGAGCTGTTCTTAATTAAACACACTAATACTGTCTGAACAGGGAGAAATGACGACCCAGACGGGAGCTCTGACTACGAGGATGATGATCATGAGACAGGCTCAGGTACAAACGTACAAATACTTCACTGGATCACTGATAATCAAATGAGTTTAAGAATGAAATAAATCCTATTGTCCTCCCAGTAAAACAAGTTCAGAGTCCTGTTGGAATGACTTTCATTCATTTTATTTAGTTAGATTCAATCTTTTGCTTGTTTAGCCAAATAATAAAAATAACAGGAAATTTCACAAACATGTGCATCTAAAACCAGGAAAAAAGTATAATAAATATGTTTTTTCATAATATGAATGTAGAAGTTCACAAAGCAGACTCACAACATCAGCACCATTATATATTTTTTTCTGTTTTTACACTGTATTTATTCTGATTTAGTTTCAGGTTCAGGAAGAGGACGTGGACATTAACAAAGAAACTTGTGGACAAGAACATAAAATAAATAACTGAACTTTCACCATGTTTGATAACATTTCCGATCATATTGAAGAATTAAACTCAGCATTGATGGAAGACTGATGATACCATCTACTTTTGTATTAAATTCTTATTTATGTTGCAGTAACTGTATATTATCCTCCTAAGAACCTTTCATGGCATGCATTTTTTTAATATTGAGTCTTTTATTGAGAAAGCATGCAGTATGGCTTTGTACATTGCTTTTGTTTTCAAATTTTTAAACTTATAATTGGAAAATGACCCAAAAAATAGGGAAAAAAGTAAATAATAATAATTTAAAAAACTAAAATAACATTAATTGAAAAGAAAACAAATCAAACAAAGAAACAAAGAAAACCCCATAGAAACTTGGGTAGGGGTGTAGCAGGGCAGCCAAGTTATTAACATGGGTATTTAAATCAGTGCATCAAAACAACAATAATAATAATAATAATAATAACAATAATAAAGTGTGATGGTTCATAGAAAATCACACCTCACAGGCTTAACATATTCAGTCCATTTAGACCATATTATAAAGCAGGTATCCCTCTGCACTTTAAGAAAGAATGACAATTTTTCCATTGTATAGATTTCTTGTACAAAATATATCCAGTCTTTTATCGTTGGTGGTTAACAGGCTTGAGCCATCTCCTCGTGAGGGCCTTTTTGTTTTTTTATGGTAAATGGCCTGTAATTGTATAGTGCTTTACTTAGTCCCTATGGACCCCACTCACTACTGACTCGTGGCCAGTAGGATATACAAAAGTCTTCTATCAGTGGAGTTCAATTTATCCACTGGTATGTTACACAGAAATATGGTCTCAAAGGTTAAAGGAAAAACAAATGAAAAAACTTTTTGTAGATGTTCATAGATTAGAGACCAATACTGGTGAATGACTTGGCAGTCCCAAAAGATATGGAAATGGTTAGCACCATCTCCCCCACATCGCCAACAAGTGTCACCAGTTCCCCGATACCTTTTCTGAGCAGGGATGATGAAGAATCTCAGGATGCTTTTCCAGCAAAATTCACGCCAAACATTTGACCCGGTTGTGTCCCACTGTATCTTGCATATGTTGCCCCAAAACTTGTCTGTAATGATCAGACTACCTTCTTTTTCCCACTTCGCTTTAATATAGACAGTGCTGTATGGGCAGAAATCTGTGTTTGAAGTTGTCATCTTGTACCCTGTCAGAGCCCTGTATGCTTGCACAGACCCCTACAGTAAGGAAACATGCAAAACAGTGTCCAAACCTTTGTATTTTAGCTTTATTTATGTCTTACACAGCATCCCAACTCTTTAGCTAACTTAATAACTGTAGCTAAAGTGAACAGTTAGTCTAATTCATTAGTGCAGCATTACTGGATCACCTCCGTTTGAAGTGATATGATATGTGACTATCACTGTGTTTAACTATCATAATAATTCTTAGGGTACTGAGTGCATGCTTAATTAGTTGGGTTTTTTTTAACATACTGCTCCATTGCTATGTTTGACAGGCTGAAGTTGTCGGGTCACCTCCTAAATCGACCATCTTTTACAGGTGTTTTGTGCCACAAATGGAGTGTCCACTGAAGACTGAAGATATCTTCAGATAGATATCTCTACGCCTTGCCATTGATCCCTCTTGTGCCTTCATCTAGACAAGAGACATTAACTTAACCACTCTCACATGCTCTGTACCTACATCACCTTCCCTGACAGTCATAGCTTGGCTCATCTGAGGGTGAAATTATAAGAATGTGTTATTTTGCAAAGTGCTCTCTAGGGTTCCTAAATAAAATATGGCATTGAGGTCATTTCTTTTGAATTAATCCCTTCTTGTGAAATATAAGAACCTCTCCTGGTTTTAATGGCACTTTGGATTTCCTTACTTTCTGTTCCACTCCCAACCCCAAATAGATGCTGACACAGTAACATGGAAGAGGGAAAGAAGTTGGAAAGGACTACTATAAATAAACCTAATGCCTAACAATGAAAAATGTAAAATAAGAACAATAATAATAATAAAGATAAAAGATGAAGTAACAAGTTTTTAGTTTTTGTTTATTCCAAATGATCATCCAGATGTCTGTGACATGTGATGACAAACACCATAATGGAAGGCCTTTGTCATCACATGCTTAAACGCATATATTTTTGCATATGCTGAACAGGCAGTCAGACATGCTGTAACTGTGGGGTAGAAAACTGCATGAACACCATACGGCAGGGGTCTCAAACTCCAGTCCTCGAGGGCCGCTGTCCTGCAACTTTTCCATGTGTCCCTGTTGCAACACACCTAGTAGGTCATTAGCAAGAGTATAGAACTTGAATGCATGCTGAGTTGGCGATTCACGTTACAGCAGCTCATGAGTGAATGAACATGGTGCAATAAAAGTATTTTAGAAGTATATGTTTCCAAATACATATATTTACTTAAATTTACTTGAGTAGGTAGGGTTAGGGGTTGCCACCTCAGCATGCAGTCAAGTTCTATACTCTTGCTAATGACCTACTAATTGTATTCAGGTGTGTTGCACCAGGGACACATGGAAAAGTTGCATGACACCGGCCCTCGAGGACTGGAGTTTGAGACCCCTGTCATATTCCATATGACAGGTGTGGTTGAACTACATGAAGACTGAAGTTTCTCTTCTCTTCTGGCAGGACAGGAATGTCGCCTTGTCCTGTGAGCCACCGTAAGGATGTACTTAGAGTAGAACTGGAGTGTCACCGGCCTCAGGCTCTTCACCTTTTCAAAGACAAAGCAGTCATTTAGATAAAATATTAGATATTGTTTACCTGTAAATGCACAAAGAGAATTTAGAAATGTAATTATTGTCAAGAGTGAAAAAGCACTGATAGTGTAATCTACAGCTGTGGCCAAACGTTTAGAGAATGAGAAGTGTTATTTATTTACAAAGTTTGCTGTTTCAGTGATAGTTGTATATCATATTATATCACTTCAAACAGAGGTGATCCAGTAATGCTGCACTAATGAATTAGACTAACTATTCACTTTAGCTAAAGTTATTAAGATAGCTAAAGAGTTGGGAGAAACTCAGGAGAGTTTTCTCCAAGCACGACATCCCAGTGTACTTCAGACCCAGCAACACACTCAGACACAAACTGGTTCACCCGAAAGACAAAACTCCAAAACACAGACTGAACAACGTGGTGTATGCTGTACAGTGCAGCGAGGAATGCCCAGACCTCTACATTGGAGAGACCAAACAGCCACTTCACAAGCGCATGGCACAACATAGAAGAGCCACCTCCACAGGACAAGACTCAGCAGTTCATCTGCATCTAAAGGACAAAGGTCACTCTTTCGAGGATGCCAATGTTCACATATTGGACAGAGAGGACAGATGGTTTGAAAGAGGAGTGAAAGAGGCCATCTATGTCCACTGTGAGCGACCATCTTTGAACAGAGGCGGTGGTTTACGACACCAACTGTCTGCCATCTATAATCCAGTTTTGAGTTCCTCCCAGACGCCTTAACGCCCACTCACATCCTGGGCCATCTGACCTCAGGAATTCACATGACAAGGTGGGGCCAGGTTTCACAATGAGCTCACCCGAAACCCTGGCTGATTAGGTCCCACACCTGCTTTCACACCTTGGCTCATGTGATTAGAGGACCACCAGGGGGTCCTTTGTCCCTCTTTGGGGATACTCCCACTGGGTTTAAATCTGGGACTCTCGGCCATTTGACCTTAGAACTGAAGAAGCTTCGGATGAGAGGTGAAACGCCTCTTCAAGCAACTTAAAGAAGTCCAGACGCTTTTCTTTGCAAACTCCTTTGACTACTTGTAGTATGGGTTCATCTGGCAGGTGTATTTTGTTCTGTAGTTTTATGTCCGATATTAAGGCTTTAACTGGTACTCCTTTAACAATTGAATGTTTAACCTAATTGATTCAATCCTAGAGAGCAGGTCCAGAAAAGGAATGGTATTCCATCTTTGTGTATCAGATTTTATGGATTCATTCAGTGGGCCATAGTTGGCATCAAACATTTTGGTGAAGTTAGGGTGTATTACCACCCCTAGTGTACCTAATGCTATCTGCATCCCATTTCCATTTATAGGATTGTTAATTGCATGCATTGATTAAGAATCACTATAAATGAAATCATATGCATTTTTAATTTTTCTTTGCTATGTGGGCTGATTGGGACCTGATGAATGTAAAAACAAAGAATTATCTTTCAAAGGAGGAGATAGAAGCCACTGACATAAAGACAAGAAAGCTCCTTACCATGCATGGAGGGTTTCACCCCAAGTCCAGCACCATGAGGCTGTACGCTAAGCGGAAGGAAGGGGGCCGGGGACTGGTGAGTGTCAGCACCACAGTCCAGGATGAGACAACGAACATCCAAGAATACATTGGGAAGATGGCCCCAACTGACCGAGTGCTCAGTGAATACCTCAGGCAGCAGAAACCCAAGAAAGAGGAGGGAGACGAGGAACCATCATGGAAGGACAGGCCCCTGCATGGTATGTACCACCGGCAGATAGAGGAGGTGGCTGATATCCAGAAATCCTACCAGTGGCTGGACAAAGCTGGACTGAAAGACAGCACAGAGGCACTAATCATGGCAGCACAAGAACAAGCTCTGAGTACAAGATCCATAGAGGCTGGGGTCTATCACACCAGGCAAGACCCCAGGTGCAGGCTGTGTAACGATGCCCCAGAGACAATCCCGCACATAACAGCAGGGTGCAAGATGCTAGCAGGCAAGGCATACATGGAACGCCATAACCAAGTGGTCGGCATAGTGTACAGGAACATCTGTGCCGAGTATAACCTGGAAGTCCCGAGGTCAAAATGGGAGATGCCCCCAGGGGTGATGGAGAATGACCGAGCTAAGATCCTGTGGGACTTCCAGATACAGACGGACAAAATGGTGGTGGCTAACCAACCGGACAGTTGTGGTAGACAAACAGAAGAAGACGGCTGTAGTGATCGATGTAGCGGTTCAATGACAGCAATATCAGGAAGAAGGAACACGAGAAGCTGGAGAAATACCAAGGGCTCAGAGAAGAGCTCGAGAGGATGTGGAGGGTGAAGGTAACGGTGGTCCCCGTGATAATCGGAGCACTAGGTGCGGTGACTCCCAAGCTAGGCGAGTGGCTCCAGCAGATCCCGGGAACAACATCGGAGATCTCTGTCCAGAAGAGCGCAGTCCTGGGAACAGCTAAGATACTGTGTAGGACCCTCAAGCTCCCAGGCCTCTGGTAGAGGACCCGAGCTTGAAGGATAAACCGCCCGCAGGGGCGTGTATGGGTGTTTTTTTTTTTTTATATATATATATATATATATATATATATATATATATATATGTGTGTTTTTAACGAGTCTGACTTACCATCAGCATAGTGGACTAATAAAAGAAACATTTAATAGGATTTGAAAGTTAAGGATGTCAAAACGTGACTGAATTAATATTTAACTTTATTGTTTCCAGTGTGACAGCAGTAAAGGCTATGGCGTTCTATGTATGCCCTGGCTGCTACAATCTTGCACCCTGCTGCATTTCTTTGTCTCTTTTATGCTAAATATTAATGAGCTGGAAATGAAATGATTGGAACAAATGAGTTTTTGGTAGCGCTTGTTTTTCTTCTCTCTGTAAACATGATAGCTGAAAAAATGGAGTTGTGATAAAACTTTGTAGGGATGTAGAGTGGTGTCATGTTAACAGCCCATTAAAAGTTGGCTTACATCCACCAAGGTCATGTTGGCATGGAGCACTTTTTAAGTACCACTGATTCATTTTATTATGACTTTGTTATGTACATCACAATAACAGGTTATAACTGTTTCTGAATAACTATTATTTTTGGAAAACAAAATAAACTTATGATCAAAAGCTTTCACTTGAAATTCATCACTGAACAATGAAATGAATGCTACACATGTAATATATCCATATAAAACAAACAAACATTTGCAGTCAAAATGATGCCAAACATGTCAAAATGGGTTTCAAGAGGAAAAATGAAAAAAATCCAGTACTTTGTATTTTTTTTTACACTTGTTTCTACAAACGTATTAAAGTATGTTTAAAAAGAACAAAGAAAACAAAAGTAATATATACAAGATCCTTTTAAAGTAAATACTGACCAGAGTGAGATACCTTGGTGGAGGGTTGCTATTATTTTTTAAGTGCTTTAGTCATTATTTGGAGTATCTGTCTGAAATAAAAAAAAATGTTCAGTTTCTTTTTTTTGTTTCTGTTCTGTTTCCTTTTGTTTCCCCCTGTTCACAGATCTTGTTTGACCTCTTGGTGGTTCTGTGTATGTAGCAGATTTGTTTGGCTTCCACAACATGCTGTAAACTGAGTCAGTCTGTTTGGAGGGCCTCCTCCATGGTGGCCGTCACTTCTGGACAGTTGTAGATGGTATCTGCTTTGTGGCTTTCCATGGAGATCATTTCCTCTCTTGGGCTGCTGGTCTGGCTGGACTGAAAGATGTCCACGTTCTCATAAGCAGGGTCAGGATCATTGGAAGAAGAGACTCTAGACTGAGATAATGGCAGTGTTCTTATGGGCTGAACATTAGATGCTTGTACATGGAAATAATGAAGTAAAATATGTATTCATTCATATTATCACACCATGTACCAGAATGAGAAGGTTATATGATAAATATCTGTTACCAAATACATCTTACCTGGTAGGATTTGTATTTTGTTTTAACTAAAAAGAAAGAAAATGCTCCAAGAATAATTAATACAGAAACAGGAATAAGTCTTCCTTTTAGTATGAGTTGTTGTGATTTCTCTTCATCTTTATTAGATTTAAAACCTGCAGATATGAAAACATAGTTTCAATTAGTATTTGTTTTTCTTTTCAGACATAAAAATAAAATGACTTTTATGATAACAAACAATAGGGTAAAGATATGAGAACATTTCTTTTTAGACATTTAACTATTTAAATTACAGGGAACAATATATGAAAATATTCAATGTATTTGTCTAAATAAAATCAACAGCCTGTTATTTTTAATTAATATTTAATACTTACACAGTGTTAAGTTTTCAGAAGCTTTATTTGTGCTAACATGGTTGTTGCCTCTGCAGACCACAGCTCTGTTCTCAGTGAAGATGGTGATGTTGACCTCACTGAATGATTTCTGGGTATTAGGAGTTGGTGGGCATGCGTGTTGTTGTTCCTGGGTTTTGTTTCCCTTTTCGGCACAGGTAGGCAGGGTGGTGCTTGATGGCATTCTGGCACACCTGCGACGCATCGGACGTCATCAGTGGGAGCATTCATGGAGCTGAGTGACGGACGTCTGGTGTCGGAGTATTGTCGTTTCCACAAGTGCCTGTCTCCCCGCCTGCTTGCCTGCCTGTTTCTTTGTGTGCTGGCCCTCTTTGGATCTGTGACAGAGATTTACCTCGCGCCGGCTTGTGACCACTGTCATACCTGTATTTCGGTGTTTCAAGTAGCTCCGGTGCGCCATCTATCCTCCAGCATACCTCGGCTCCATTTCATCCCCTCGGCTCTGTCTCCTCGCACATTTTCCTGGCCACTGTATAGCCCCTTCCCTTGTAAATATTCCCCTATCGCTGTAAATAAATCTGCTTCACCGCTATCCTGTGGCCGTGTGTGTTTCTGCCACTAAATCCACCCGTTTAAATTCCCCTAACACTGGGATGTTCTGCAGCCGTCTTCATCACAAACAGACCAAAGCCAATAATCCTGGATGGAGCAGTTTACTGTGATACTGCAGAGTCCAGCAGACTGGTTGGAGCCAAGCTTTGACATTATAATGACAGGTGTGGGAACCACATCTGTAACATCGAGCCAAACAGATAAATTAATGATTTAATGCAAAAAGGAGAACAGACAATGACCTGGATGATTCTTAAATTGTAGGATATATGATGTTGTGGTTAAAGACAATGACAGATTCTGTTTTTCTTTCAGTCACAATTGTGAACAAGCTAAAGACAAAGTTGTCATTATAACTCACCTTGAACAATGACTTGATGTTTCTCTGACATTGTAATAAAGTTTTGGCGGTATGAGACTTCATATATGCCAGTGTCTGTATCAGCCAGGTTATTAATACACAAGGAGAGGTTTCCAGCACTATAAACCACTCTGTCTTTGTATATTGGATTGATTTCTGTATCATCAGCAATAATTATTGTGTTAAATTTCCATTCACCACGTTTATATGGTGGCGGTTTCCTGACATTCAGACACACTGAGCTGTTTTTCAGTCGATAATATGTCGCTGTTGGGTCCTCTGCCATGAGACCTAAAAGAAAACAGTGCAGCAAGAGTCTTAAAACACATTATTACACCTTAAAATCACACCATGAATACAATACACATATTGAAGCAGGTGTATGAAAAAGGAAATCACTTTGATATCTTCTGTTTTGCCACATTAGGTTGAGAGTAATTATTTTTAATCATCATCAACAGAAAAGATACATTTCATTTATTAAACTTCGCTTTATTCATCACAGTGACATGCATGCATGTGCAGTAAAATGTGTTACATCCTTGTTAAACTTTCAGAGTTTTGTGGAGCTGATGAGCTGAATCACTTTTTATATGATTTACTTTTGTTACGTTCTGTTGCTGTTGTGGTGTCTGAATAAAATAATGAGCCTTTTAGATTTCAAACACATGCAGCTAAAATGTGAGAAAGTGTAAGTTTCCCTGATGAGATCAGTTCTGTGTGATTAAAGAGTGAAAGTGTAAAAGGTCAGAAAGCATCATCACATCTTTGGCACCATTATTTCTTTGTTTTTCACTTTTGAAGTCGTATTTGTTCTGATTTTGTTTCAGGTCCATAAAAAGATTATTTCAACAAAACTCAAGACTCACGAACAACGTCAGCAACAAAATCCAACTCAGAACATTTTGACAACATTTAGAGAACTGCCAGCATCCAGATCAACAGCAGTTATATTAAAAAATGACATGCTCTTGGTTTAATGTCAGCACTGGAAGACTGATAATATGGTTCATCTTTGTATTAAAATCCTATTGTGTTTATTTCTGTTGTAATAAGTGGAGGTTGGATGGTGTCGGACATTGTTTCCATCAAGATACAATTTCATGATTTGTTGGGATTTGTGTTTATTGGTTTGTTTGTTTATTTTGTGCTTTGAAATGTAACATGTTGCAGCTGAGACAGTAGGAGCTAACTTAGCTCAGCAAACAAGCCTGAGCTGCCTGTAGCAGCTGTGTGTGTGTTCTTAAGCTTTAAGCCTTAGTTTTTCAGGAATGTTTTTCCTGTCGAACTACGTGGGAAGCAAGAGTGTAATTATTATCTCTGAGCAACTGAATATGCTAATAATAATCTGTGCACAAATAACATTAGATATGGCTGTATGGATTTTATTTATATTATTTGAGTTTACTTAGGTTTATATTCAATATGATTCTGATTGGAAGGTGAAATGTGAGACTCTCAGACTGTGATGCATTTGTGTTGTGTTTAGAACAATTGTGTGTAAATAAAGGTCTGGCAGAAAAACACACGACCTGTCAGACATCTCATCATTTACCTGTTTTCTTTAGGACCAGATACAATCCAATTACGGACTTTTACTAGCTGAGTATTTCATAGGTGAAAATCTTTGTAATTAAACTTGCAGTACAGCTGCAGAGGAACAAGAGGAAACCCAGTTTACTACACTGATATAAGTGATGATGTCATCATTGAGATAACCTGTGAGTTCAGTCATTTAGTTTGAAATATACATTCACTCATGATTATCAAACATACAATGTGAAGTTTTCTGTGTTGATTTCATGTTTCTATTTGTATCTCAACTGTTAATATGTGTAAACAGTTTCCAATAAAGTTGTTGTAAAACAACAACCCAACTGGCCTCAGATATTCAGAGGTGAGACGATCACTCTGACATGTGAGGTGCAGGAAGGAGGTGAAACCACTGAGTGGGAGTATGAATGGAGAGGACCCAGCACACCCACACAGTGGACACACAATAATGATGTGACATTCAGAGTTTCTGAGTCCAGCAGTGGAGACTACATGTGTAAGAGTCGACGCAGAGATGACTCATATTCTTCAACAGAGTGGAGTGAAGCCTTCACATTGTCAGGATCAAGTAAGTCATGTTTGTTGTGTGATCTCCATTTGACAAATGTCATAATGGTCAGCACAGGATGAATTCAATGGTCTACAAAGCATGTTCCATTGTTAGTCAGACAAAGAGCTGCAGCTGATAGTAGCCTCATTGTAGACAGTTTGTCACCACTTTGTGTCATCAACTTTCAGCTGGTATAGAGACGCCAATGCTGACCTGCTGCTCCATCACCTGAGGACAATAATGACACAAATGAACAGAGATAACAATACTACTACTACTACTAATGATGATGATGATGATGATGATGATGATGATGATGATGATAATAATAATAATAATAATAATAATAATAATAAAAAAGAATAAAAGTCATTCATGCCTGTCATCTCATCAAATATTGCCATCTGTTAAAATAAATAAACACACACAACATACCATCAAAAATAATGATAATGTTTCTATGATTAACATTCTCATAACTCTGAGTCACTTTCACTCACCATTAGCGGGAGACTTATTGAGATTGACCCATTTAGATTCCCAGACCCTCAAGATGGCCAGCTTATTAATCAGTCCTCACGTTCTTCTGAAATACAACCAAGTAAATATAAAACTTTCACAGTGTCGATTAAAATGAGTGTACAGTTTGTATCTCTGCAAGATCCCACAGATTTGGTGAACTTCACCATTTCCATGTAGTTATTTAAACTGGTTTGATTCAGTCATTTGCTTTTGTTCTTTTCTAAACTGAACCGCAGATAAACCAAAGGCCAAACTGAGAGCTGATAACACAGCTGTTCCACTTTAGGTTTCTGAATATTAAACTTGTTGCTGCCTTTCATAGTGTGTAACTTGAAGGCCCTGAGTACTTTCTCCCACACTGAAAACACTGGGATGATAACATTATTTGAACATTACCTAATAAGACTGATTCAGGACAGACAATTAGTTATTTTAAACTTTCCTAGCAGTCCTTCACAAACAGGGAACAGTCTGTCTATTCTCTCCATCTGTCAGCTGCTGCTGGCTCTTCCTCCTCCTCTTCCTCACACACTGCTGAGTTTGTCCTGGTGGATCATCAGGGGTGCAAAGCCTCACAGATGATGTGCAGCAGTGGGTCCCTCAGTCTGTCCTCACTCTGGACACTTGCAGTTGTCACACATGGAAATCAAATGTGTGATAAGCTGCAGGATTCAAACACAAGTGTAACTTATAAATACATGTTCATACTTTTATTCCACAATCAGAGAGAAAGAAACAGAGAGAGAGTGCAGGACAGACAGACAGGTGACAGTCTCAGGTGTACACACTGCTACAAAACAGCACAAGAGAAGGAGGATTTAGTGTTTGTGTTATTACGAGTGCTGGTTATCAAAGCCCTGTGTTTTCTTCCTCCTGTCATTGGTTTGTCTGTGTTACTGCTGCGTGTCTTCCCCATGTTGCCTCAGTGGTACCTCTGTCACCTTTCTTTGTGTTTCCTGGTTCCTCATTCCTTGGTTCTGGTCCACCCTCAGGTTATAAGTTCATGCTTATTTTTCCCCAGTATGGACTTACTTTATTTTCACTGTTCCTCCCGTTTGCATTATTGATCTGCCTTAAATAAAGGCTTTTTGAGTCCTCTTCTTCTATAATTCAACACGTCTGCCGCTGCATCTGTGACAGGGACAGACAGTCACAAAGGAAGAAAGACAAAGACAGGAAGTAAAGACACGACTCCAACACAAACATGTTCACAGACATTACTTATTATGCCATCAAGTCTTCAGAGAAACCACCAAAGCTCTCCTTTGCAGTACTTTGTGCTTCATACTTTACACTCCTCTTAAACTAGAGGAGGAGAGGCTAGAAAACATAATTCTGAGAGGTGTCCATGAGGGAGCCTTGGGGCTATCGTGGACAGCCTCACGGCAAGCTTTTCCTGCTCTATGTGTCTCATACCCAGTCTGTGCTTCTGTTAGGTCTCCCATGTTTAGTCACTTTTGTCTTTGACAAAAACTTGTTGTTTAGTCTCAGTGTTAGTTTAAAGTTTTATCTCCCACATCAGTCTGACGTAG
Organism: Oreochromis aureus; assembly: GCF_013358895.1. Taxonomy (NCBI): domain Eukaryota; kingdom Metazoa; phylum Chordata; class Actinopteri; order Cichliformes; family Cichlidae; genus Oreochromis; species Oreochromis aureus. The sequence goes on from NC_052944.1 coordinate 28,776,578, forward strand.
TTCAGCTGTGTCTTGTTTTCCCCAGCTGTGTTCCCTAATTAGCTTGTGTGTATTTAAGTCCTCAGTTTCCCTTTGATCTTTGTCACAGGCTGTGTATCCGTCTATCCGTGTGTCTCCCTGTCAGTTAATCATTTCCTGTTAGGTTATTTGTTTATTCAGCTTGTTTCTTGCAATAAAGCTGCATTCTAAGATTAACTTCTACCTACTGAGTCCTGCATTTGGCTCCTCCCTCTGCCTGCTCCACAGCACCCCCAGGCCAAATTATCACTATTTTGTGCACTAAAAGGAGGAGGAGGAAGCACATGGTTATTATTTCCACCATCCACGTGTCTTATATGGTCACATGACCTTTGAACGTTTACCCAAAATGCACTTTTTGAAATTTTCTCCAGTCATTTATCAGAAAACTGATCAAATATTTATGGAACCAAATTTTTTGTTTATATTTTTATTCATGCTGTTGTTTGAGGTGTTTATTGAAATCATAATGTAGCTAAGGGTGTGCTCGTCATGGCCCGGATCATGTCAGAGTTCATCCTCACAGAGCTGTCAGCATTACTGTAGACAATGTTTTAAAAGCAGCTCTTTGTTCTACACACCAGGTGTCACTTTACCTTGGATAGTAACTCCCAGCATGTGTAGGTTTGATCTCTGCTGTATGTATGAAACACATGTAAAGAAATCCACAGTGTCAGTTCAATGATGCTTTTATTTTGAAACTAAAGAATTGAAAGAAATGAACCCGAGTAAGTTTACAGTCAGTTATCTGTGTCTGGATTCAGATACAGATGAAAAATAAAGAAACATTTCAGCTTCTAGAAATTCCTCCACAGCACTGACACACATTTTATATCAAACTAAATCAGCTGTTTACATTTTTATCATGATAGTCAGATTAAGTTTAACATCTTTTAAGTGTTTAAGAAAAATATCTGCATGATTATCAAAGAAGAGAAAAAAGAGTAACTGTTGGATTTTGCTAAACTTAATACTAAAGACTCCAGTTAAAAGCAAACATGTGGGCCAGCAGTCACCAAAATAACAGACTGACCAACACAGGACAGTGGAGCCAATAAAAAAATAATGCAGTTTACCAACGTATTGAAAATAGTCATTACCTAATCGAGGAGCAGCACTTTATGAAGAGCCGACTCAGGACAAAGAGAAGAGAATCACTGAGCATTTAACTGGATTTATTTAAATCAAAGATCACAAGAAGAAGTAAATTATCTGAGTCAGTAGAATCAGAGGAGACGTAGAAACAAATAAACACAAAACTAGAACCCAACCAGGAAGAGAGAGAGAGCAAGAAACTGATTCCAGCAGGTGATTTACTTCCAGTCCAAACAGGAAGTGTTGGAGCAGTCACACCTCTCACATGGTGAAAATCAGATGACCACTGAAGGTGGTATGATGGTTATGATTGTCATGTATCCTTGTATTAGCATGGAGAAGTACAGACACCTGATCTCCAACCTCTAGAAGCAGTGAGGCTCCATTAGATGCACTCACACGACCAGATGTTGGAGCTTCATATGCAATACAAATGAGCTTTCTATTCTTGAACAACACACCACCTGTCTGAATGTCTCCATATCCAAACATGTGCAACTCAAAGTGGTAGACTCCTCTCACTGGTGCAGTGAAAATACCTGCATGACATTTGTTTTTGTTAAATGGAAAATCAGAACATCTGGAACATCAGCCTGACATCAACATAGCTGAGAAGTGACATTCAGTGTTATTACCTGTGTGTGGGTTGTATGCATTTCCAATGTTTGTGACAACACGTTTGAAGATCAGAGTAGTATTTGCGTCATAGGGTCCAGTGTCTCCACGGCCTTGACCCAGCAGAGAGACTGAGAAAGCAACCTGTTTGACTGAGACAGAGAGAAATGTCATTATTTTCAACTTTCTGTTTTAGAGTTAGACTCTTCCCAAAAAAGTGACCATGACAAAAACTTTAATCTTCAATGAAATGTTTGACAGTTGAAAGCATTTCATTGTCACAGAAGAAATCAAACTCTGTGATTGGAAACTGGAATTTGATTGAATCTATTTTTGAGGATCCCAAACTCGTCCTTTAGATCAGACAGGAAGTTACTTTGTAGCTTCTGCCAAGACAACAAACTGTGATACTCCGTGTTTTAGTTGCATCTTGGTTTGTGCTTCAGACAAACATGAACTCAGTTTAATGTCATTCAGTAAATTAGATCCACTAATGAACTTAATGTGTGCTCTGAAGCTTAAAGAGTGATTTTGAACTGATCAAAGAAGTTTTTAGTATCAGTGTCTTAAATCCAGAATTAAATTGACCAGATTACTGTTTATGTTTGTATTTCTGAATTCAAGGTCAAACATTAAGTGCTGTGGTGAATGCTCTACACTACTATGCAGGCCACATTTGGTGATAACCACACAGTGAGCATTGGTTAGAAAGTGCACCCTATGTTAGCCCAAGCCTTAATGCAGACAGAGAATCGTGACACAGTCGACAGTTTTACTGCTCTTTAATGCAGCACAGAGAATATGTGTGTGTGTGTAATTCTGAAAAATCTGAAAAAGTATAAGATTGTCATTAAAAACTCAGTTATAATAAATCAGGATGCAACAGCATGAGCTAGCTACTGTATGCCAACTTAGCAGCTATATCTAATGTACAGCTGATGTAGCAGGCTAGCATGACACAAAATCCTCCCCATATTATACGGCATGTTAAAGTTCGCTAGAAACTGAAAACTCGTTCAGAGCCTGCACGACTTAATGAACAGTTGGACGCACACAGAGACACAAGCAGCAGTCAACTGTTAATGAGATGAAGCCCTGAAAGAAGAGACTACAGCATGGCTCAACCAGTTCTAAATGCTCCATATGCACTAAACACAGTCTGTGACTGCCCCCTTGTGGGCAGTCTGAAAAATAATCATGTCCATTGCATCTTCAGAACAATTACACAAATGTGAAAATGTGACAAATACAGAAAGAGTTCAGCATTTCTATTTTCAGATTCCCACACAGTACCTTGTAGCTCCTGTTTCAGCTCGTCGATCTCCGTTTTCTGACTCTGCAGTTCAGTTTTCTGACTCTCCAACGTTGCTGCTTGTTCTGAGAAAAACACAAACAGAAAACAAAATCTCACTGACAGCGCACAGGGATTCACATGTTTCTAAGTAACTGTGACTCATTCTGTCCATGCTACACTGAGCGGTGATCTCCTCCACGTCCCCTCATTCTCCACCTCACACACTGTAGAGCCACAGGACCACACCTCCTACAGGTGCTGGGTGGAGAATGGTTGAAGAAGTAGAATTGTTTGACTGCATCACTGAACAAACTGATTCCTATTTGAAATTTGTGCAGTTAAACTCTGTCATCTTTATCCACAGTCTAGGAATTCGACACTCTGTGCTTCTTTATTCAGGCACGATTCATAGACTGTATGTAAAAGTTGGCCACTAAATGTCATTCATCAAGCAATCGATGTCGTTAAAGACTGGAAAAGTGATCTGGGTTTGACTCTGCCTATGTGTGTTTTCCTGTCTTCTACTGTCCCTCCTCCAATAAAATGCCTGAGAGAAAAATACAATCTGATTCTGACTGTTTTTTCTCTCCATTAAAGGTTTAAAAATTCATATACATTCAATTCCCTGTATGATGTGACATCATGTAGTCGACAGACTGAATAATGAGACAAGCATGTGTTCACTGTAAATTTGATCTCATTTTGAAGAAATGAAACATTGTTCAACAAAGCTGCCTCCATAAATGAATTACTATGTATTCAACAACAGTAATGTTGTTGTTTTGTCATATGAAGGCACGACTGTTTTACCCTCCACAACATGAGTCAGTGAAACAACTTCATCTTCTTGTGTCTGTGATACAGCACACGTCCCCTTTACTGCACGATGGCATAATCATCGATATCATGTCATACACATATACAGATGTGACATTTATACATATACAGTGCTGTGCAAACATTTTAGGCAGGTGAGAAAAATGCTGCAAACAAAGAATACTTTCAAAAATGGAAGTGTTAATCATTTATTTTCATCAATTAACAATATTTAGTGAATGAACAAATGAGAAATCTAAATCAAATCAATATTTGGTTTCTAGTGTTTGCCATGAAGAGGAGCTGTGAGCTGTTTTGTTATAAACACATTCCAGTCAGTTCCTGATCCTGAGATGAAAGGAAACGTTTTGTGGTTCTGCTATAAAATATTAAGATGTTTCAAAGTGTTATAGTTTACAATCAAACATGTAAAACAGCATATTTTAACATCATACATCATTAGGAGGATACATTTACAGCTCCATGATACTTTCACTACAATCTCTTTTGACTGCAGCTTCAGCTGATCAGTCTCAGTTTTCTGTCTCCACCTCTTTAAGCTTCTTTACCTGCTCTTTAAAACATTTTGTTTTCTTGCATCACTAATTGTCTGAAGACTGCTCCAATATTTCTGTGATAAAAAATATTCAGTCTCATAAGAAAACACATAACCATGAATGTTGGTCATTCCTGTTTCTGATGTTCTGGATATTTCTCAAGTCACATTGATGTATGAAACTGTACCTTCATTCTCTCTCTGTAGGACAGTGATCCTCTCATTCTGCACAGCCAATGAGGCAGTCAGCTCTCTCAGCACAGCATTGATGTCCTGTGTATTGGACTGTTGGACTTCAGTCTCAGTCTGATCTGCTGAAACAGAGCAGACTAGAAGCAGAAGTGGGAAAAACATGATGATCTTCATTCTGTCGCCAGAAACCTGCTGTATAACTGTTATCTGTTAATCTGAGAGTTTTATAACGAGGGAAAAGAGGCGTGAATGAGGAGGTTACTGCCCTACATGTCCCCTCATCCTCCACCTCACACACGGCAGAGCCACAGGACCACACCTCCTACAGGGACTGTTGGTGAATGACTCAATAATCAGACGTTGAGAGCAGGACTGAACAAACCGGGTCATGGAAACAGGGCAGGAATAAATTCTCCTGTCAATTCATATATTTGTATATACAGACATGGACACAATTGTTGGTACCCTTCGGTCAATAAAAGAAAAACTCACAATGGTCAGGGAAATAACTTTAATCTGATAAAAGTAATAGTAAATACAAATTCTATAAATCTTAACCAATGAAAGTCAGACATTGCTTTTCAACCATGTATTAAATCTGGTTCTTGTCATTCTTTTACTGAATAGAGAGAACACAACTCTATAACAAAATATTTATAATTATTTAATTCAATCATCTTCCGGAAGAGAGAGAGACATGAACAGCCCAAAACCAGTTGCAGATCTCTAGCATTAGAAGCCAAAATGTGTGTCGTATAGGTGTTATTTTCACACATAGTTTTGATAAAAACAACTCCTTCTGTGTTACTAGTTCCGCTTTTTCTGTCTGGTTTCCTGTATTTTATTAATATGCTTCTGCAGCTCTGCACTAAACTTCCTGTTTTTTAAACTTCCACTAACTTAAGCCTCTGTTGCTAAGGCGATCTGTCACCCCCTGACCTAGTTCTCTCTCACAGCTGGTTTTGCTTTGTACAGGCCTTTATTAAAATACATAAAACAATATAATCAGAAAATAAGCACTAAGAATATATATTTATTCCGTAACACATGCTTCATCAGAATTATTTAAAAAGTAAATGCATGAAACAGGCCTGGACAAAAATGATGGTACCCACAACTTAATATTTTGTTGCACAACCTTTTAAGGCAATCACTGCAATCAAACGATTCCTGTAACTGTCAATGAGACTTCTGCACCTCTCAGCAGGTATTTTGCCCCACTCCTCATGAGCAAATTGCTCCAGCTGTTTCCAGTTTGAAGGGCGCCTTTTCCAGACTGCATGTTTAAGCTCCTTCCAAAGATGCTCAATAGTCCAATGTTTTCCTCTTAGCCATTCTTGGGTGTTTTTAGCTGTGTGTTTTGGGTCATTGTCCTGCTGTAAGACCAATAACCTGCGACTGAAACCAAGCTTTCTGACATTGACCAGCACATTTCTCTCTAGAATCCCTTGACAGCCTTGAGATTTCATTGTACCCTGCACAGATTCAAGACAGCCTGTGCCAGATGCAGCAAAGCAGCCCCAGAACATAACCGAGCCTCCCCCCATGTTTCACAGTTGGGACAGTGTTCTTTTCTTGATATGCTTCATTTTTCCATCTGTGAACATAGAGCTGATGTGCCTTGGCAAAAAGTTCAATTTTTGTCTCTTAAAGATGAGAGCGAAGTTGCCCCCCCCCCTTCTTCAAATCCAACAAAAGTGGTATCAAATGTTTGTGCTACGTTTGTGCTGCAAAAATTTTCATTTGTGCTGCCATCATTTTAAAGATATTCAAGAAAATTTCTAGAGGTCATCAGAAGTCAACCAGCCCCCCCACATTAATTAAATCAAAAACTGGTGTCAATCAACTGTGCTACGTTTATGCTGGTTTGTACTACTAAAATTGTCGTTTGTGCTGCCTGTCTTAAAGATATTAACCCTCTCCAGGCAGACGTTGCAGATTTGCAACAATTAAGAACTAACAACCTGATTACCCCACATACATATTTTATGAGTTTTTTATACCCAGAAGTACCACTGCAGGACTTGGTTGTGCATTAGCAACAACAAACTTAATTTGAGCCTGTGAGGGTTAATGAAAATGTAAAGGTCAAAAGGTCAACCAGCCCCCCCACATTACCCAAATCAAAGAAAAATGATGTCAAACATTTGTGCTACGTTTGTGCTAGTTTGTGCTGCAAAAATTTTCATTTGTGCTGCTATCATTTCAAAAATATTAATAAAATAATGTCTTGATGCGGGCTCAATCATCCAGGTAAGTAAATTCCAAAAGTTGAGCACCTTCTACAGAGGCACCATTGAGAGTATCCTCACCAACTGCATCACTGTGTGGTATGACTCCTGCACTGGGTCCTGCAGGAAAAAAATGACAACGGGTAGTGAGAGCAGCGGAGAGGATTGTGGGGACCTCTCTTGCCTCCCTCCCCAGGAGATCTACTGCGCCTGCCTCATCCGGAAGGTTCACTCCATTACAGGTGACTCCACTCATCCCTTCAACAGCTTCTTCAGTTTGCTGCCATCAGGAAGGATACTGAAGAGCCTCCGGGCCAGAACCCGCAGACTGAGAGACAGCTTCGTCCATCAGGCTGTCAAGATGCTGACCATCTCTGAATCGAGAAGGGGGGCCCAAGGGTACATCTTTCGCCATCTTTCAGTGCTGTGATTGCAGCCATTCCCCAACTCTCTGTGAATGGTACTCATGGCCATTCGAGAATCTGTGTCTTTGATTAGTAGTCGTTGATCAATGGTCTTAAGAATTTGCATACTGACAATCATGGAACTAACCCCCCAGCCCATTGTTCATTCAGTGGTGCTAGTTTCATTCACTGTGCAAATGTACTGTTTATAAGGTTGGGGAAACCTGCAGTCAGCTGAGACTGAAGAAGTCACTTGGATGAGTGACAAAACATTTCTCCCACTGAAAATGTCCAGATGAACAGATTCAACTTTGATGTCAAACGTAGCACAAACCTTTTGACCTTTACATTTTCATTAATATCTTTAAAACAGAGGCAGCACAAACGACAATTTTAGTAGCACAAACCACAAACCAGCACAAACGTAGCACAGTTGATTGACACCAGTTTTGTTTGATTCCATTAATGTGGGGGGGCTGGTTGACCTCTGATGACCTCTAGAAATTTTCTTGAATATCTTTAAAATGATAGCAGCACAAATGAAAATTTTTGCAGCACAAACGTAGCACAAATGTTTGATACCACTTTTGTTAGATTTGAAGAAGGTGGGGGGGGGGGCAACTTCACTCACATGTCCACAGGACATTCTCCCAGAAGCGTTGTGTCTTGTTAACATGTAGTTTGGCATATTCCAGCCTGGCTTTTTTATGATTTGTTTTCAACAACGGTGTCCTCCCATGTCGTCTCCCATGTAGTCCACTTTGGCTCAAACAACGACGGAAGGCGCGATCTGACACTGATGATCTTTGAGCATGAAGTTCAGCAAGACTTTCTTTAGAAGTCTTTCTGGGCTCTTTTGTTACCGTTCGAATTATCTGTCTCTTTAATCTGTCATCAATTTTCCTCCTGCGGCCACGTCCAGGGAGGATGGCTACAGTCCCATGGATCTTAAGGAGCTCATCGTGGACTACAGGAGGAATGCTGACCCACATCCACCCTTCCACATTAAGGGGATGGCTGTGGAGCGTGTGAGCAGCTTCAAGTTCCTGGGAGTCCACATCTCCGAGGATCTCATCTGGACGACCAACTGCTCCAAGCTGGTCAAGAAGGCTCACCAGCGCCTCTTCTTCTTGAGGACTCTGAGGAAGAACCACCTGTCCTCAGACATCCTGGTGAACTTCTATCGTTGCACCATCGAGAGCATCCTGACCAACTGTATAACAGTCTGGTACGGGAACTGCTCTGCCTCGGACCGGAAGGTGTTGCAGAGGGTCGTGAAAACTGCCCAGCGCATCGCCGGAGCACCACTTCCTGCCATAAAGGACATCTACAGGAAGCGGTGTCTGAAAAGGGCTGGGAAAATCATCAGAGACCCCAGTCACCCATCACATGGACTCTTCACCCTCCTGCCCTCTGGGAGGTGCTGCAGGAGCCTCCGGACTAAGACCACCAGGTACCGGAACAGCTTCTTCCCCACAGCTGTCAGACTCCTGAACTCTGCCTCCTGACATCTGACCCACGTTAAACTCATGGACTGAACATACACACACCCACAACCACTAGCACTTTACCACTACTGTATAGTTCTGTGTAAATAATCATTCTGTACATACGATAATTTTTAATCCCACAACTGTTTATAACTTACATAGTTCACATTTCTGTATAACTGTATATCTCAGATTTCTGTATAGTTTTTATTTCATATTTATATCCTGTTCATAGCCTGTACATAGCTTGTACTCACTACAGCCTGTACATACTTATAGTTATAGAATATTCATAACATACTTCACACTGTGTACATTATAACATACATAATAGACCCATTTCTGTAATATACTTACACATCTATATTATTGCTCATTTATATTGTAATATATCTATATCACGACTAAAGCACTTTCTGGATGGATGCAAACTGCATTTCGTTGCCCTGTACCTGTGACATGTGCAATGACAATAAAGTTGAATTCTATTCTATTCTATTCTATCTTAAATTTCTGAATGACATGTGCAACTGTAGTCACAGGAACATCTAGCTGCTTGGAGATGGTCTTATAGCCTTTAACTATAATATGTGTGTCTATGATTTTCTTTCTAATCTCCTGAGACAACTCCTTTGCTTCCTCTGGTCCATGTTGAGTATGGTACACACCATATCACCAAACAACACAGTTACTACCTGGAGTCCTATATATAGGCCCAGTGACTGATTACAAGATTGTAGACACCTGTGATGCTGATTAGTGGACACACCTTGGATTAACATGTCCCTTTGGTCACATTCTTTTTATTCTTTTCTGGGAGTACCATCATTTTTGTCCAGGCCTGTTTCATGCATTTATTTTTTAAATAATTCAGTTGAAGCATGTTTGAAAAGCAGTGTCTGACTTTCATTGGTTAAGATTCATAGAATTTTTATTTATTATTACTTTTGTCAGATTAAAGTTAATTCTGTGACCATTGTGAGTTTTTCTTTCATTGACCAAAGGGTACCAACAATTTTGTCCACGTATGTATGTATATGAGTTATCAGCTAACACTAGCATGGAGCAGCTAGCTTTGTCAGCGTCCATGACCCACTCTGATGTTTAACAGCATTCTGACTATCTAGGTGCAAAAACCAGGCTTAAAAATATTTACTGGAAGGCTGAAAAGTTGATGCCATATATCTCGTAGAAGAACTCACTCACTCAAGGCCTTTTCACACAGGAAGCAGATATTTATTTTAAAACAGTCATAAAAAGATGAAACTATTTTTGAATATTAGTTTGATCGTGTCAGCTTCACAAATAGAGTAAATGTTTGTTTGTTGAGCTTGTTGAAAGAACCAAAGTACAATTTTACAACGTACTGACCTCAGCTCCTCTATGATTACAGGAAATCAGCTGCATGTCTTCCCGACACACACACACACACACACACACACACACACACACACACACATACCTGAAAACAGACTCACACACTTGATGAGATCCACTTCAATCTCCTAGATTTTGCACCTTTTTCCTTCACTATGACTCAGATGTAAAACCCTGACTGTTTGTTAGATAAAAATGATGTCACAGCTCTGCAGACTGCCAGGTGTTTACTGTGTCATTTCTCGTAAGTAGAAATTGTGCACACACACGATTCCCATCACTGTTACACAAATACAGGTCTGTGTGTGCAGGACTGATGGGCACTGTTTACTCTCTGTCACAAACACAAATCACTCAATAAAAAAGTCCGAAAAACTGAAATGTATTAATTTTCTCTCTTTTTTTAAATGTTGGCTCGAACATTTCAGCCGTGTGTTCATAAAGAGAGCAAACATTTGTTTGTCAAGCTCATTAATGTGATCAAAGTAGAGTTTGAAAACACATCAAGAATAAAAGCCAGAGTACGAACTAACTTCCTCCCCTCACCCCCAACCAGTTACAGCAGATAGCTGCTCCTCACTGAGCCACAGGTTTCTTATTATTAGAAGGGAGTTTTTCCTTTGCCATATGACCTGGGATAGAAAGAGATTAAAGAGATTGAAGAGATTGAAATTCTGTTACAATGAATGTTCATGTGAAAATGTGCAAAACACAAATCTAACTGAGGTAGAATTATATAAAACTGAATGGACATGAACTGAATTATTTATGTTAGAATAACCAAGACAATGTGATAAAGTTTAAAGATTTTAAACTTTAAACTTTAAACTCGTGCATATCAGACAGAGACAGATAAGGTGTGTTCAAGTTCAAGTTCAAATTTTATTCGCCACATGCAGTGGCAGGTTGCCCTGCAGTGGAATGAACCCGCCCCCCGACCTTACACACACAACACAGACATCACATGGGGATACAAGTCAGAGAACGGTTGCATTACAGAAAAAACACTGAAATGTACACTACAATGGGAAAGTACAAGAGGAAAAAAAAAGAGACCTCTACTCATGCTGGGCTATAGGAGGACAGCATGAGAACAGGAAACAAAAAAACTCCTCTGCACAGAAAGCACATAAATGTCCACAGTACAACATTGTGGAGCACGTGACCAGCAACAGGGGTGGGTAGGGGATGAGGAGTAATCCAACACAGCAGCCATCCTGCCACTGCGCCGTCTCTCCAGCGCGGGCCCAGACCCGCCCGTGTTCCCCAGGAGGGAACAAGCATCGAAGGCGTTTGGAAGGGGAGGGGGGGATGAGTGAGTGCTTATCAGTGTAAGTGTATGTGTGTGCGTGTCCATAGTTCAGCTGAGACATTGTCCTTCGCCCTGCCAGGCTAAGTAAACAGTCTACCAGCCAACCCAGGTGGCCTTGCATAGAATGGGAAGAAACAGTCTAAGCACAGTCCATTATCAGGGTGTTGTTGTTCAGCTCCAGCCTTGAGACCACAGCTGGCGCCCAAGTGGTAGCTGCATGAAGTAATGGTGGTTTTTACTTTAGTGCGAACAACTCATATGAATTTCAAAGCTGTTCTAATAGTCCGACACTGGTCTCTCAATCTCCCGTTGGAGAGCCGTGAGCTTCTCCATGATGTTATCAAACTTACGCTCCGTGATGTTGTCATTCTTGTGCTCAAAGAGCTGATTCTGAGAACTCACGACCATAGTGAGCTGGGTACCCCCCTCGCGTCGAGAATTGACGTGCAGGGTCCTCCTATTGAATACTATAGAGCTCCCTAAACGTTGTTTATTGACGACAAGAGATTTCATGGAAGAGCCTGTTGTTCGATATTTTATATATTTCCGAAATCACATTGTAGTGACGTACTGAACACAATATATTATATAATGTAAACAACTACCTGAGAAACAGCAGATACAGCAGATAAATTAATTATAGGCCATTACTTTTGTATCGCTTTATTGCATTTATGGAGGGAGAGGTGTATGCTGGGTAATGGCACAGCTAGCGACTGGGTGACTTTATTCACCCGCTTGCTGTTATCAGTCCATACAATGGGCGTTATTAGCACAAATCAGTCCCATAGATATGGGCCATCCACCTGCTAGATTGTTCAGAAGCTTGTTCTCATCCATCCAGATGGAGGATCAGTAACAGGAGCGTGGAAGACTCCAGAATCCACTCTGGCTGGAACCGTGGATACAGCAGTGTTACAGGTAAGACCATTTAAACGGACAGCATTTATAAAATGACTATTAAAAGTCAGCGGGTGTCAATAATGTTAATGTGATTATGTTAGTAATACACCGAGTGCTAATATAACAGCTTTAAGATGCATTTGTAGATATTATTACTAGGGATGCGCCGATACCGATACTGGTATCGGGTATCGGTGCCGATACTGTAAAATGTGTGCGTACTCGTACTCGTAAAAGTTAACCGATACCATGAACCGATACTCATAATTCCCATGGACTTAAACGCCACGGTAACATAAGGTGTTCACAGTTGATGTTATGTGATGTAACTCTACCCTAAATGTAATTTGCCCTGTAATATGTCGCAAGGTAAATACAGGTAATTGGAGCAATCAAACTGTTACGTTAATCATAAAAGTATTATTTTATGGTATGTAACTCTGAAGGGAGTTAAAATATTTTTCAGAGTTCTAATTTTCTGGAGGCCTGTGAAGGTAGCATAAAACGGGACCTTGCATGGGGAGATACACGAGGTTAGCTGAACCAAAGTGAGAGACTCGGCTAGTTTTACTGAGGTTAACTATGGGCAGAAATCTGTGCCATCAGAAACTGAATTTGAATAAGTTAAATTTGAATTTGAATTACTCGGATTGAATCTGAATTGTAACTTGAATGAAAGCTTTTGAAAACTGAATTTGAATTAGTGTAATTTGAAATTGAATTTATGGTTTGAAAATGAATTGATTTGCTTTGAAACTGCATTTTATCCTTTAAAATTCAGCTCTCGAATAATTTCAGATTCACTTCTCACCATTCAGTTTCAGTTCTACAATTCAGTTTTTGGGACTTACATCCGCTTCGGTTCAAGCGCAGATTAATAGAACTACAGACTGATAGCGTTACTGACGGAATCTACAGCGCCTTGAGCTGAATTAAGACTTCAGAAGTCATTCGTCATGTCGAATGACCAGCGGATAAACTCTCAGGTTGGTAATAAATGTATTACATGTATAAGAACAAGCGTCATGTTAACAATTGATAGTCGTACAGTAACCTTTATGCTTATTGTAGCTGCTAGCTAAAAACGCTAATTTAGCCTAGTTTGCCCTGAATTCAGCTTTGACAAACAAATATGATCGACTGTTTCTAGTAGAATTCCAAAGTTGTCATCTTGTACCCTGTCAGAGCCCTGTATGCTTGCAGAGACCCCTACAGTAAGGAAACATGCAAAACGCTGTCCAAACCTTTGTATTTGAGCTTTATTTATGTCTTACACAGCATCCCAACTCTTTAGCTAACTTAATAACTTTAGCTAAAGTGAATAGTTAGTCTAATTCATTAGTGCAGCATTACTGGATCACCTCTGTTTGAAGTGATATAATATGATATACAACTATCACTGTGTTTAACTACCATAATAATTCTTAGGGTACTGAGTGCATGCTTATTAGTTGTTGTTTTTTTTAAACATACTGCTCCATTGCTATGTTTGACAGGCTGAAGTTGTCGGTCACCTCCTAAATTGACCATCTTTTACAGGTGTTTTGTGCCAGAAATGGAGTGTCCACTGAAGACTGAAGATACTGAATCTCTACGCCTTGCCATTGATCCCTTTTTGTGCCTTCATCTAGACAAGAGACATTAACTTAACCACTCTCACATGCTCTGTACCTACATCACCTTCCTGACAGTCGTAGCTTGGCTCATCTGAGGGTGAAATTATAAGAATGTGTTATTTTGCAAAGTGCTCTCTAGGGTTCCTAAATAAAATATGGCATTGAGGTCATTTCTTTTGAATTAATCCCTTCTTCTGAAATATAAGAACCTCTCCTGGTTTAAATGGCACTTTCTGTTCCACCCCAACCCCAAATAGATGCTGACAAGCTGACACAGTAACATGGAAGAGGGAAAGAAGCTGGAAAGGACTACTACAAATAAACCCAATGCCTAACAATGAAAAATGTAAAATAAGAACAATAATAATAATAAAGATAAAAGATGAAGTAACAAGTTTTTTTTTTTTTTTGTTTATTCCAAATGATCATCCAGATGTCTGTGACATGTGATGACAAACACCATAATGGAAGGCCTTTGTCATCACATGCTTAAACTCATCATATATTTTTGCATATGCTGAACAGGCAGTCAGACATGCTGTAACTGTGGGGTGAAAACTGCATGAACACCATACGGCAGGGGTCTCAAACTCCAGTCCTCGAGGGCATGGAAAAGTTGCATGACACCGGCCTTCGAGGACTGGAGTTTGAGACCCTGTCATATTCCATATGACAGGTTTTGGTTGAACTTCATGAAGACTCTGAAGTTTCTCTTCTCTTCTGGCAGGACAGGAATGTCGCCTTGTCCTGTGAGCCACCGTAAGGATGTACTTAGAGTAGAACTGGAGTGTCACCGGCCTCAGGCTCTTCACCTTTTTTCAAAGACAAAGCAGTCATTTAGATAAAATATTAGATATTGTTTACCTGTAAATGCACGAAGAGAATTTAGAAATGTAATTATTGTCAAGAGTGAACAAGCACTGATAGTGTAATTTACAGCTGTGGCCAAACGTTTAGAGAATGAGAAGTGTTGTTTGTTTACTTACAAAGTTTGCTGTTTCAGTGATAGTTGTATATCATATTATATCACTTCAAACAGAGGTGATCCAGTAATGCTGCACTAATGAATTAGACTAACTATTCACTTTAGCTAAAGTTATTAAGTTAGCTAAAGAGTTGGGATGCTGTGTAAGACATAAATAAAGCTCAAATACAAAGGTTTGGACAGCGTTTTGCATGTTTCCGTACTGTAGGGGTCTCTGCAAGCATACAGGGCTCTGACAGGGTACAAGATGACAACTTTGGAATTCTACTAGAAACAGTCGATCATATTTGTTTGTCAAAGCTGAATTCAGGGCAAACTAGGCTAAATTAGCGTTTTTAGCTAGCAGCTACAATAAGCATAAAGGTTACTGTACGGCTATCATTTGTTAACATGACGCTTGTTCTTATACATGTAATACATTTATTACCAACCTGAGAGTTTATCCGCTGGTCATTCGACATGACGAATGACTTCTGAAGTCTTAATTCAGCTCAAGACGCTGTAGATTCCGTCAGTAACGCTATCAGTCTGTAGTTCTATTAATCTGCGCTTGAACCGAACCGGATGTAAGTCCCAAAAACTGAATTTTGGAACTGAAATTGAATGGTGAGAAGTGAATCTGAAATTATTCGAGAGCTGAATTTTTAAAGGATAAAATGCAGTTTCAAAGCAAATCAATTCATTTTCAAACCATAAATTCAATTTCAAATTAAACTAATTCAAATTCAGTTTTCAAAAGCTTTCATTCAAGTTACAATTCAGATTCAATCCGAGTAATTCAAATTCAAATTTAACTTATTCAAATTCAGTTTCTGATGGCACAGATTTCTGCCCATAGTTAACCAGCACAAAAGAGTGTGTGGCTAGAAAGCTAACCGTGTGAGAGCTTCACAACAGAGTGTGGGTGAAGTGACTTTTTGTTTCAACGGTCGCACCACCGTGCTGTGTTTCCAGCTACGATCGCCGAGGCTAAAGGCTAGCCCGGACTGCTTGGCTGCGCCTCGGAGGCAGCCGCTATGGACTGTCGGAGAGCTGGACAGTGACTCGCTAACGCGCTGTAGCAGAGACAGCATCGGGTCCGCAGGGAGTGGATTTAGTGTGGGACTGGTGAACGGCGACCTACCGATCAGCTGAACTGTAAGTCAGACTTTGTGCTCTTACTGGGAGAAGAGGATTTTTCTCCATCGTCCCAGCGTGAGCAACAAACAGGCCTGCAACAAGTGTGAATGTGAGCGTGTGTGGGGCCCATGTGTGAATATTGTATGTTTAGTGGATTTATATAACGTGTTTTGGAGTGTATATTAGTGAGTCACTTACCAAAAGGTGATAACATAAGTTGGGTTGTTTAATATAATTTGAAAGGGAATTATTTCATTTATACAGTGTATTTCATTTGGTTAAGGAATTGGAATATCATTTGAGTTTAAAAAAGGGATGTGTTGTACAGTATTTGTCTCTGCCCTTACGTTCAGTAAACGTTTCGTTTGTGTTAAAGAGTTGTCTGGGGTCGTTTCTTTACTACTGGTTAAGTTTAACTTGTGTGTGGTAGAAGTATCGGTTTTTGTACTCGGTATCGGCAAGTACTCAGATCCAAGTATCGGTATCGGATCGGTTTGAAAAAATTGGTATCGTTGCATCCCTAGATATAAGCATAATTCACATTACTGTTTATGAATAATAATCAAGAGACAAACTTTGAAGATGCAGAGCATGATGTCCCATCATCAGTCTGTAAACAAATATCCACCAGGCTTCTTTGTTAGCAGAGGTGATGATTCTCCCATCAGGGATCAGTAGCGTGTATTAACCTGTGATATAAGCAGCAGTCACTGAAATATTACTGTTTCAGATAAGAAATCTGCCACATAAAAGCCAGGGTGGGAGGGATCTCTGCAAACTGACTTACCTCTCTGTTCCTCCAGCTTCAACAAAAATCTGACTCTCCCGTCACAAACAAAAAACTCCAGCTGGGAGATAGAAAACGCTGCCTGGGTCTTGCTGGATGTTGCTGGTCAGAGTCTCACATTAGCAGAGTGCTTCTTGGTCCCACTGACCCATGTGCACAGCGACTGTGGAGAACTGTTCTGGAAAACAGAAAAGAGAATTAAAATGACAAAAAGCCAAACAGGATTTCCACAAAGACTCTCTTAGAATCAGCAATCAGAAAATCATTGGTTCATATTACAATTAAATATGACCAGGCTCCTTAAATGTAAGCAGTTAAGATCTGATTTGATTTACATCCTTCACACAGCACATTTGTCCAGGCTGACAGGTAAACATAGAATTAATCTCAGGTAACATGACTCAGAGTAGAGATTCAGTAAGAAAGATTGCCAGCTCTAATATTATTACCACACAATCCAAGGACACACCAACAGCTCAGATTTCTAGAAGTATTTAAACAAATGTCTTCTGAATATTCAATTCATGTTCACAGTGGGAGGGTGGGGGGGTATCGTGGAATTTTGTAAATAAAATCTGCTGTGATCAAGCTATTTATTACTGCGCGCAGGAGAGCCAACACACATCAAACATCACAGTTCACAGTCATGTCAGCTCTGCCACAGAAGTGGTGCTCCTACTCCTTTATGCATTCCAAGGAAGAGGGAGGAAGTTACAAACTGATCATACCACACTTCACACGCCTCGCTATGAAACCTAACTGAACAATTGTTAAGCTGTTTTGTGCCCTTGGCCTTATCAGCACCTGTAAAGGGAGTTGTTTTCTCAAACTGCTGACGCTGAAGTAAGTTCATCTAGTTTTAGAAACTTTCACTGAACAGTCTATAACAGTGTCACAACTAAGCATATGCATAAGCACTTAAATACTTTAAATTAGAATAATAGAAAATTTCTATTACAGGAGCCAGAGCCTGTCCCAGTAGTCATAGGTAGAGCACACCTGGACAGGTACCAGTCTGTCAGAGGACTAACAGAGAGACAGACATCAGAGTAACACATCTATTTAAAATTAATGTAAGCTTGCTGCAGCTGTATGTATGAACATGTGTTTCTGTGCTCACAGTCCACCTCTCAGGAACCTGCAGTTCATTTTGTGAACTGTGGCTGATGTGGCTGGATCAGTAGTCTGATTTAAGTACGATGCCTTTGGCCAGGGATTAATCTGGTACATCGCTTCACTGCAGTCTTACATATTTTCCCCACACCTGAATAAAAAATATTGATATTTACATATAACACATTCAGCTGATGCAGCCTGACTCAATCCTAGATGTTCAGCACACACAGAGACACAGAGGGACTGTTTAAAGTTTAGTGTTAACCTGAGTCACTGATCATTTACAGTATTACAGAGTCTGGCAGTCTTTGCATGATGTCCACGTCACTGTAAGTTTCTAGCTGACTCTCAGGTGTGACAGGTGTGCCAGCAGGAAAGAGTAATAAGAACCTGCATCCTGAGGTTTGTCATGCAGGATTAAAGGAGCCAGGCTTTGTTCACACAGCTAGGATTGTATTTTACACTGACCCTGGGTCAGTATAAGTATCATACAGTTTAAACGAAGCACTGAAACTTGCACATATTTATTACAGATGCATTGAAGCTAATCGGGATATTTACTGTCAATCTGTGGCTGCGATTAATCACTTTACTGGAAACTTTATTAACTAGTAACTTCATCAGTCATGACAGAAGCTAATATTTCTGTGCTAACATCGTTTCAACAGTAACAGCTTTACTACAATATAAGCTAACGTTTACACCGTAACTTTAAGCTAGCACCATAAAGACGGTCTTACCTGTAACACTGCTGTATCCACCGGATTCCAGCCAGAGTGGATTCTGGAGTCTTCCACGCTCCTGTTAGTGATCCTCCATCTGGATGGATGATAACAAGCTTCTGAACAATCTAGCAGGTGGAGATGGCCCACATCTATGGGACTGATTTCTGCTAATAACGCCCATTGTATGGACTGATAACAGCCGAAGCGGGTGAATAAAGTCACCCAGTCGCTAGCTGTGCCATTACCCAGCATACACCTCTCCCTCCATAAATGCAAAAGTAATAGCCTATAATTAATTTATCTGCTGTATCTGATGTTTCTCAGGTAGTTGCTTACATTATATAATATATTATGTTCAGTACACGTCACTACAATGTGATTTCGGAAATATATAAATATACGAACAACAGGCTCTTCCGCGGAAATCTCTTGTCGTCAATAAACAACGTTTAGGGAGCTCTATAGTATTCAATAGGAGGACCCTGCACGTCAATTCTCGACGCCAGGGGGGTACCCTGCGCGTCGATAAGTGAAGCAGAGGGAGCCTGACCATGCGTCACACATTTGACGAGTTGGGAGTGAGAACGTGTTGGATAGTCAGGTGCTTGTATGTTGATTACTTGGGAAACACCAGGCACCAAGATCCACTATGGAAAGAAAGCAAGCCGGTGGAGGCAGTGTGATGTGTTGGGAAATATTCTCCTGGGAGACCTTAGGTTCTGCCATCCATGGACCTGATCAAACCCTGATGGCTGTGGCCTCTTTCAGCAGCACAATCTGTCCTGCCACAAAGCAAAAAGGGTCTAGGAACAGTTTGAACTTTTAGATTTTCAATTGTTTACTAATAAGTTACAATACTAACAAGGAACATGGAATCCAAAGCAGACTGGTAAGAGACACTGTGACTGAGGACAAAGAGAAACTGAAGCTTGAAGCTTAGTTTTTTAAGACTGTCTGAGTTCAGCCAAATGCTGAACAGTCTTAACAAAGCAGGCCTGCAGTTTATCTTCACCCTGATCACTCTTATAACCTTACTTCTCCAATTGAGAGACAATCGCTCCACTCAATTGCATATTCCATGTGTAAGGATTGACCCATACATGTGGCAGGGTGTGTTTTGAAATTCTTTAAGACATTCTGGCTTCGCCGGGCACATCCCATGGCTTAGCTGTGCAGATGTGAAGTCAGCGACAGTTTGATGAGAACGTGTCTCTAAGGGGCCTCAAAGCTGGAGAGATAGTCTCTCATTCTGAAAACCAAGGGTTTTTGTTTTTGGACTTTTTCAGCTTTATTGGAAAGAGCAGTGAATACTGACAGGAAAGCAGAGGGAGAGAGCAAAGAGGATGCTATGCAGCAAAGGGCCACAGGTTGGACTCAGGCCAGCCACTCTCTGCCATACGGCAAATGGTTGCCTGCTGATCCCAGTGAGCTAAACCGGCTCCCAAAAAACCAAAGTCAGAAAGTATTCTACTGTTCTCTCACATCAAGCCTATCTCTCTACTCTGGTACATATTACACATGCACGGGTCCAATACCTTAAGCACATTACATGCCCACCAGATGATGGCCCTGCCAGATGCAAAGGCCAGAGGGGCTTTCTGTCTGCAAGATACAAGACTGGCAACAAAGAGCAGGGACCAACTGAAATGGAGTAACTGCTTTGGTCAGTGTGCAAGACGCCAGGCTGACTGTGGAGATGATGCCCCGTTGGCTATTGTCGAGAACCACTCAGCACCCAGTCTCAAAGGAGGGACTGGCTGCTACAAAATGTGGACTCAGCTTACCCACTGCACAAATGTCAATTGCTGTTGGGTTTGTTTTGAATACAGCTGAAATCTCTTTGCAATGCAGTACTTTTAAGTTATTTTCCTTTTTTAAAATTTCACATTCTCTTAGTGATTCTCTTGGTGATTTTTAAACAGATGTGTCATTAATTCCGTCAGGCTACAGCGTGACAGTCTGACCAGATTAACTCACACGCAACTGGATTCATTCTTAGAGGTTTGGATCTACGACTGAATCAATACATCAAACATGACCTCTGCAACTGTCAGTATTTTATGAACTGCACTATGTACTGTAAGGGCCCGAATATCTTTTATTAAGTCTAACTTTAGAATTTATACAGACAGTTTAAAGGGGAACTTAGTTAGTTAGTTAGTTAGTTAGTTTGACTGTTGCTTTTACTTGTTTTTGACCGCTACTTGCTCGTGTCATAGTCCTGCGTCTTTGACTCAGGGTTTTGAGCTTTTAAATTCTTGTTTATTATAAGTTCTTTGTTTGGGTCTTAGTTTGTTTATATTTGCTTAATCAGTCACTGAGCTCTTTGTTCATGTTAGGCTTCTGGATAGGTTACACTTTGTCTCCTTTGAGTTGTTAGTTCCCTCCCTCCATCTTCCTGTGTCACTTTCTCCTATGTTCAGTGTTCCAGTTTGTCATTTCCTGTTTTATTTTGTAGTTATGGCTTGACTCTAATTTGACTTCCTGTCTGTCTTTTGTTTAACTTTGTCCTTTTGTTTTTACTCCTGATGTTCCCGATCAAATCAAGACTATTTTCCCACTCCCTCACATATTCCATATGTTGTTGTTGAGTTCATGTTTTCCAGATTGTCTTAATGTGGCAACCAGTCAGTCATTTGGAGAGCAGGTGGTTGTGTCTCCAGGATAGTCAAATTGTCTCCACAGTCAGTCTAGAGTCTTGTAATGAAAGCATATCCTCTTTTTTCCATTTTTGTATGTCTTGCACGGTCTTCTTGGTTCCAGTCTTCATCTTGCAGGCAGCTCCTTAAATAGCTTGTTTACTTGGGATATTGGGTTGCACTGTCTCCTCTTGGGGTCTCTTAAAGAGTGACCCTGTACATAAGAATGTGTAACGTAGTGGAGAAGTTCAGTAGAGAGTCTACAGTCAATGGGAGATTGTCGCTCTGGCTTTAAGGCTTAAGGAAGTTTCTACCTGCCCTGACTAATAGTGAAATAATTCCGGGTACATATGTAATATGTAATATATGTTTACTATCCATTCAGAGAACCCAGATTACAATGTAACCATAAATTCTGCCTTTCTGTAGCATCCTCATGTTTTGTTTCCTGTTATTTGGGTTTGTGTATTGTCAATGGAGAATTGTACTTAGTAGTCAGTATAAGCTTTTAATGATATAAGTTTGCATATGATAGAATACTGTATGTTGACCTTTTGATGACTTAGACTGTTGTCCACTACAAGACTGTTTTATAAATTCTTTCTCACAGTGATAATAGCTGAACAAGCAGGAAGAGGAGAGCTGGACACTTTTATCTGCGCTCTCTAACAAGAAGAAGGGCTGCGTCCTTCTGTATCCCACAACACACACGCATACACCTAAACCACTCTTATCTTCACTCCCTACACACTAACTTTCCTCTGCCTATGAATAGACGTATTCACTGTTGTATTATTTTGCATATAAATAAAGACAAGTGCAAGAACAGAGCGCTGATCACAGGGCCCCCACTCTGTTGTGAGCGTTCTGTGACCGCCTCTGCAAGTAAAGATCTACAGTGTGTGTCTCTTCACTCTTAGACTCTCAGCTGAAGAAGTGTCATTTAGAATAAATCTCTTGACATTTATTTTGGTCCTTCGAGCCGGATCAGAAATATCAGAACTGTTATCTGTGACTCTGTTCCAGGATCCAGAACTGATTCCTGACGCCGTGGGAAGCCAGCACCGAAGTCTGTGCACAGCCCTCTTAGACGAGGCCGAAAGCCCTGGGACGTTTAAATTCGGGTCCAGGCCGGTGTTTTAGTCTGGTCCACGGCGGTGGGATTCAGTCTGACGATCCGAAACACCAGTGAGACGCCTGAGGGTGAGAAACACTATTTTGTAAAACGCCACCCACGAAGGTTTTAAGAAACGCGTAAAAATAAAATGATAAAATAGGTTAAGTTCGCCAAAAGGCCAAAAGAACTAAGTTTAGACCAGTTTCAGAGGTAGCGAAATTATCTCGTGACAAATTATTTAAGAAACGCGTAAAATAGGTTAAGTTCGCCAAAAGGCCAAAAAGAACTAAGTTTAGACCAGTTTCAGAGGTAGCTGTTAAATACTTCGTAACAAATTAGCGCGCAAATGTCTATCTGTGTGTATGTGTGTATGTGTCTAGAAGTAAGTTGATTTTACAGCACAATGTCGCTGCTGAACTACTTCTATTTTATTTGTTTTCTTTGCTTGAGGCTCACGTACTGGTGACAAATGAGAACAGTTGAGTTTTATCTCGTAAAACTGATACCGCTTCATTTTTTAGAAGTGAAGTAGAAGGGCGTATCAGCAACCACTCTGAAGTCAAGCGTGCCAGTGACAGCCCAGCAAAATCTTTGACAATGGGGAATAAACAAGCAAAATTAACACCTGATGAGGAATGTTTAGAAAAACAACAAACCGGAGCAGGTAGAATAAGTGCAAATAGGTGGAGAAATCCACAAAAGCTAAAACCACAGCTGGGAAGGAAATGCAATCCTCAGCTGTTACCCAGCTGAGAGCTGCCCTGAAACAAGAAATTACATTAACAAAAGACCCAAAGGAAAATTAAACGTAAGGAAGAATATAAACTTTTCCAAGCATGGGAAACTGAAGCTGAAAGGAGAACTGAAAATAAGAAAAGAAAGAGGAAAATAAAAATCTATTTAAACGCACTTTCATTAAAGGATTACTACCACCCATTAGGTCTCATGTAGAAAAGAATTGGGTAACGCAAGATACGGGCACAGCAGATGAGGCGTTTCAATATGCTAACCATGCACAGACAGTGGTGAAAAAGAAAGAGAAGGTCTCAGTTTTGCCCTCGACGCTGACACTGTTCTCACAGCTTTCAGTGGAGGCTACAGGGGAGGTTTCAGAGGCCAAAAGAGAGGGAGAGGAATGTTTAGTGGAAGAGCAAGAGGTAGAGGCAGGCCTAGATACCCACCAAACAGTGACTTTAGTACTACATGCTGGAGGTGTGGAAAAGAGGGACATTTTGCACGTGACTGTAAGAAACAAAGAAGCAGTTCAGACTAGGAAGAACTTAATAATCCCTCGTCAAGTAAAAAATTAGAGATCCAAGTATAAGTTTAAAAAGGGCTGGAAACAGACCCAACTGAATACATATAAATGCAAGAGGAATAAAGTTAAATAAAACAACTGTAATGTATTCAAATTGATAAAAGCAAGGATAACAACCTGTAAACTGGTATGAACAATGAAACATAGTTAGGATGAAGACCGTGCCCAGAATGCATAGAATGAAAGAAAATACATAACTCACACAAACACATATTAAATGAAATAGAGAGATGCATAAGGTATATTAAGGTTTTGTCATTGTTCAGCCAAGGAAAATGTGTGAAAAGGAAAATGTCTCCAGCTTGGGAAGGGGTGAGACTGCAGCTCACCCTCAGCCCTTGGTGGACACAAATAAAATATAAATAAAATATTGTAATATACTATTGCTGTTATATAAAAAGATAATAACATTAATAATGAAATAATATTAATATGAAGAGGCACCTCAGTCAGCTATGATGTGAGGTGGATAATTGTTAGAAGTAATCTGCATCACGCTTAAGGTTGCTCAAATTCAGTATAATGACATATGAGATGAAGAAAATAAAGAAAATATGTAAACTACTTAAGTGCATAGAGGCACTTGACCTGCTCGAAAATCTGTCATCCTAGATGAGACATTGCTGAAATATAGAGCACACCTATACTAACAACTAAAAACCCTGTATACAACAGCTAAAGCTACACAATTGAGAAGCTGAATTAAATATATGGTCACTGCTAAGCTGATGAGCAGGTTACACATTTTTTTTTTTTTAGAGCAGGAGCTGCATAAGAACACATCAGAGGGAGGGAAACAGCTATTAAAGCTCAAACATGAAGCTGTCTGTGGGCTCAGTTTTTTTTCCCTCACGCTTCTGATTTGTTTTTGGCAGCAGACTTTTTGCATCCTGACTTATGTGTGTAAAGAGTTTAAGCCATCAGTAACTTGTTTTTGTTTTGTTTTGTTTTTGTTTTGTTGGGTTGAAAAATGACTAAATTTGTGATCATACTTGTGGATCACAGTGGCACATAATGATTAGGCATATGATTTACTAATGCAGATGTAATAACTTTATTCTAAAATTCAAGGAGAACAAACAAGAACAACATCTTCAATTGTGTCTTGTTGTTGTTCTCTGTGTAGTGTGCTGAGTTTTGTTTTTTGTTTCTTTTGTTTTTTGAAATGTTGCTTGAGTGATGAGTACTGTAACTTCTGTTCAGAGCCAGCTGAGAGCTGGGTTGTCTGCTTTGCTTTAGGTGACAAGCCAGAAAAGTTAAAACTTAGTTTCTTGTTTTGAAAAAGAAAAAAGGGAAAAAAGGGAGGTTTTGTGTTTCTCAGCCAAGAACAACTACAATTTAATTTTATGTTTTTGAGAAAGGAGAATTTAAAATAATAGTAATAATAATAATAAAACAAAGAGTGATGTTTTGTTTAAGTGGTGAAGACAGCTAATACTGCAAAATACCATTTAGTGCATGATCTGCGAGCAATAAATGAAATCATCTTATTTATCTTTAAATAAACTCCAATTATGGAGACCTGAAGTCACATGCTTAGGGCACACCCTCAGGTGAAGGCAGAAAGCTACTAAACAAAGAAAAGAAGCCATACAAAATGCGCCACAGCCACAAAACTAAGTATTCACATTCTTTCTAACTCTTAGTGAGCCTGAGTTATGACCTTGGCTCCCTGTTTTTCTGCTTCCACCAAAGGTGGGGGTGACGCTCCCGTGGCATGTGCTCTGTTCTCTTTACTATCACAAAGAAAAAAAAAAAGAGAGAGGCCCCTACTCTCTGAATACAATATTCTCTTCATAACTCGGCAGTATGAAATGTCATGAAACAGTGTAACTCACTCACAGTAAATCAGCAGTATAGGATAATACAAACCTATCTAATAAATCTAATGATTTTCACATTCTTTTAACTCAGAAGTATGATGTGGCCTACAGCAGTATCATGATTCACTCATTTTGATTACAGGTATAATGTAATATAATCTCACAACTACTACAAGCACATTTGCCTTTCTTAACACACGCGAGTGAAAGACAACTGTTGAGAAAATGCTCTTTTGGGTGAGACAGTCCCAGAGGCCTTGCATGCAAGCGTACTAACACACATACATGCAATGAAGAACAGCTTACACTACAGCACACACTATACATGTGCCTATATCCCTCATTAGTGTTAAAACAGGGAAAACTTAATAGTTTTGTTATCAAATGCTGAAGTTTATCTACTACTAACAAATAAACTCTCTGGGTTGCAGGACAACAACTTCAAAAAGAACGAGACTGGTATGACCAACCAGTGATGAAACAACAAATTTAGTGGTTAAGAGTCAAATTGTGAGATGTTTTCTGCTGATTGAATCATACAAGTGATTACTGAAGGAAGGAAAATTCCTTTTGTGCTTTTAAAACGTGATCTTACGAATTTTAATATCTACCTGTGTTGTCCTGTCAACTCGGTGGGTTATGAGTTGATTATATTGTGAGGAAAAACAAAAAGGGGAGAAAGGCTGACACAGGGCCTGGCCCGGTGTTTCTCCCTCTCTGAATCACACAGCCAATACAACATCATTTTCCTGTTCGTCTGTTTTTGTATTGTTTTTGTTTTTCTCTTTATGCTTGATTACAGGCTGCTTTGCCGGTCCTGAAAGCCGAAGCTGACCTGGACTCCTGCTCTCCCTCTACCATCTCTGACCCTGACCCTGACCAAATGCTGCAGCAGCTGGACCCATAACAACAATCTAAAATGTCAACAGTGCTACAGGAAAGCGATCTCATGCAGCAGAAACGGAGAGCGTTAAATCCAAGGCCCGTTTCACTACACGGGGGAGATTTCCAGACAGCTTCAGCTGACAGAGCTGTGACGAGACGCCCATTAAGCCCGAATGAAAAGTAAGGCCGAGCAAAAGAATGCTGACCTTGATAACTCTGCATTAACACTGTACAGGACAGTGACGGACCAACACGGATGATCGGGCAGCAGAAGAAAGGGCGTGCCAGAGACAGGAGGAGCAACTGAGGTCAAAAGGCACCTCAGAATGGACAAAACACAGAAGAAGATGCAGGTTTCACCTGTGGTGAGCATGGACACTGGAGAAAGGACTGCCCCAATTGGGGCCAGGACCAGGACAGACTGAACTATGAGCAGCAGCAGCAATGGTCGCAACCGGACTGAAAAGGAGGAGGGCAGGACCCCAGGGCACGCTTCAGGCCGTGGTTTACCCAAAACACCAGAACAGGAAAGTGATAAACACGCCAACATACACAAACATACACATCTACACACACTGACTCAGAATGAAGAGAAACACACACCTGAACAGACGTGCACTTGTTGATTGAGTGAGAAATGACACACACACATCAGACAATGTACACTCATCAAACATGACTGATGCCCTGAACGCCTTGAGACAGATCCAGCAGGCCCAAAATCAGGCCTATGTAAATAATACAAGTGACTGCTAAAAGACTACTGCTCCTTTTCACTGTGCAATACTTTTTGTTAAAAACCAACGGTGCAATAGACTTCAATACTTGAAATACTTGAAATACTTTCAATTCCTTTGTATTCTTATTCTTTTTTATTCTATTTATCCCTTTTTGTATTCTTACTTTTATTTTGTGTTTTTGTAACATGTATCCTGCCATGTCTAAAACTCATGATTAACCGTATAATTGTTTCCACTGTTGCTGCATACATAGCCGTGACAAATGATGATGATGATGACCCCGACCTGTTGGAACATGAAGACTTTGTGTGATTAATGATGATGTGACAGAAAATGTACAACAAGATGTTACATACTGATATCTCACTTCAAAGTTATACTGACAACAGGAGGGAATGTCAATGGAAAATTGTACTTAGTAGTCAGTATAAGCTTTTAATGATATAAGTTTGCATATGATAGAATACTGTATGTTGACCTTTTGATGACTTAGACTGTTGTCCACTACAAGACTGTTTTATAAATTCTTTCTCACAGCGATAATAGCTGAACAAGCAGGAAGAGGAGAGCTGGATACTTTTATCTGCGCTCCCT
This sequence comes from Oreochromis aureus, assembly GCF_013358895.1. Classification (NCBI taxonomy): domain Eukaryota; kingdom Metazoa; phylum Chordata; class Actinopteri; order Cichliformes; family Cichlidae; genus Oreochromis; species Oreochromis aureus. The sequence goes on from NC_052944.1 coordinate 28,804,345, forward strand.
AACAAGAAGAAGGGCTGCGTCTTTCTGAATCTCACAACACACACGCATACACCTAAACCACTCTTATCTTCACTCCCTACGCACTAACTTTCCTCTGCCTATGAATAGACGTATTCACTGTTGTATTATTTTGCATATAAATAAAGACAAGTGCAAGAACAGAGCGCTGATCACAGGGCCCCACTCTGTTGTGAGCGTTCTGTGACCGCCTTGCAAGTAAAGATCTACAGTGTGTGTCTCTTCACTCTTAGACTCTCAGCTGAAGAAGTGTCATTTAGAATAAATCTCTTGACATGTATTTTGGGCTGATGTGATTTGAATAAATTATCAATTGTGTGTCTCTGAATCCAGCATTGACAGATGACCTGTGATTTGTCTTTGGCATCATTACTTTTTGTCTGCTTGCCCTACAAGCTGTTCGTCAAATGGAAGTGAACTTCCTCTGATAAAGCTGGGACCATATCAGTGTTATTAAATAATTATGACCCATGTTTGTGTATTTGCACAAATCTCTTAAAAGCATATCCAAATGGAGAGTGTTTTGTTTATTTCTGATGGATGTAAGTTTTAAAACACTGAAACAAAATTCCAACAAATTCAAAAGTTGCAAAGAAATACAAGATCACACAGCAAACCTCACAATAATGAATAACATATTTGTTCCTTTGAACAACCTGCAATAACCACATGTGTGTAAAACACTGTTGTTGGTTACTGTCGGTCTCTCACAGACAGTTTTTTTTAATCTAATGATCGACTGGGCCACTAAGAGAAGAGGAAACACAGCCTGTGGTTTCAGCCTGAAACTTCTTTGTTGTAAATGTCTTGTTTTATGTTATCAGCTCACAGCAGAGAGTTAAAAAGGAATCCAGACAAATGCAAAGTCTAAATGTTCACTTTAATTTCTCTCTGCATTTTTATACAACGTGTCATTGTGATGATGACACATTAAAGAATAAAGATGTATGTGGGCACCAAGAGAAGCTGTGAACTGAGAAACCTGAGAAATTGAACTACACTGCACATTCATTGGGCTTGTCAATGAGGAAGTGTCCCCACCCTAAAACCTTCAGTACTTTATTGTCCTTAAACATGATGCTGCATTCAGTAACACTTGAAACTACAGTGACTGAGACCATTAATGTAACCAGAATATATTTACTGGTGTCATAAATCAGCTGAACATCAGGGTTGTTTTCTCATGGACTTCAACCAGAGGAGTCACCACCTGCTGACCAATAAAACCAATATAGATTTAAATAAAACCATCATTATTAATTCATTAGACCTTTAAGGACTGTTAACACAATGTAAAACTTCTGTTTGGTTGTATCAGGTTTGTGTTATTTTTTTATATGAAGTTGAATGAAATTTACATTAACTGTGTGTAATGAGGACCTTGGGTTTAGTTTCACAGGAAGTCTCATTTCTCAATAAAGACACATGATTGGTGGAAAAATACTGTGTTAATATTTCTGTGTGGTATCACTATAGGTGACCACATAGCTGCAGGCTCATCTGTACCATCTCTGCACTTAGAATATAACAATGATCTCATTTTATTCACACCATCAGCCTGCAGAACTAAAATGAGGAAGAACAGTTGAAGCTAACTGTGTGCTGCTCTCCTTTAGCCCCTTTAGCCCTGTTAGCTGACAGCACAGAGAGATTATAAGGACTCTGTGTCAGAGTTTTAAAAGGTCAGCTGTCTGGTTTGTGGTTGTCTTAGTCCTTAAAACATGAGAAACCACTGTACGGATTCATTTTATAAAATGACTATGGCAACATGAGTATAAATAAAGGCATTTTGTTTAAGAAATATCTGTATAACACCATTAGATTTTCAATTGTTTACTAATAAGTTACAATACTAAAGAGAGGGATATTATACCCCTTCTGTCAAAAATATTCATGAGCTTTTTGAGTGTTAGGTTCTAATGAATTATTCATGAGCTCAGGAAGTAATTAAATTATGATATTAATTAAATTATGATATTCATAAAAATATGATATTCATAAAATTATGATTTTCATAAAATTATGATATTCATCCAAAATATGCTAGTTCATTGCTTTTCTTCCCCAAAAAAGAACTAATTGATTATTTTACAAAGTTTTTATATCAAATAGCATTCTTTTTATTTTTAATCCATTAAAAACTTTTTCCTTTTTCCCTTAAGAAACGCCATCTGGTGGTGGGTCAGCGCATGACAGCGCATGAGTGCACAGTGCGCGCACGAGCGCGCCTGTGTTCTAGGCGCGCTCGTGCGCGCGCCTGACTCGGGACCGGGCCTGTGTCTCTGGGACCGTGTTTATGGGTGAAAATGTGTTAAACCAGTATAAATGTGCTTAGTTAAACTTGTGCTTTTGTAACGTTCAGTATGGCCAGACATACAGGGTGCATGCCTTGTGGGAAAAGTTTATTTCAATTTATATGCATTTGTTTAATCTGAACAAAGAAATTTAAAATCAAACTCACACAAAAAAACACTCGCGATCTCCGCGGGTCCCACCCGATCCTTAGGCAAATAAGTAGGGAGAAACTCCTCAAAAACCCTCCGCGTTTTTTCTCCAAAACCCCTAGAAGGCAACCTCCTATCCCCAAGCCTTATATTCGATAACAGGGGAAAATCCTGAAACCAAATCCTTAGGCATTTTTTCTCAAATTCCGCTCAGAGTCTAAGTCCTACATCGCTCTTACTCGCACCGAACCGCTGCCAGAGCAGCATCTTTTTCCTTCTTGTTCGTTCCCCGGCTCATCCCCGAATGCTGCTTACCTCGTTTGAAAGGTTGCGCCTGAGACCAACTCCGCCTCCCAGGTAAACCTTACTGCCCTGCCGCCACTCAGACCGAATTCACAATAATACCCCCTTCGCCAGACCACTTAAACAATTGGCGTCACTTTTACCTGTGTGCATATCAATCATACCAGGTAAACCTTACTGCCCCGCTGCCAATCACATAACAAAGGGGCGGCGGCTCCACTCGCACCCCCGGTTAGCCAATCGCACTCAGCTCGGATGTTTTATGATCTCCCGCAGAGGTTAAGACTTTCTTTGGTCTCTCACAAGCCATCTGACTTCGGAAGCATGGACAGCTGGCTCTCACTCAGGTTAAATAATTTAACATTTAGGCCTAAATGTAACTCTTCTTTTCTACCGGAAAAAAAAACCCTATGCAAGAGAGATTCGATTTTGGGGCTATGCCTTCAGCCTAAGAGAGAGCAAAATCTTTTCTACCAGCTAAAAGGAGGTGAAAGTTTTGGTCCCCTCACACCGCGGATCGCCTTTACTTTGTCTAATTGGGGTGTTTTGAGCCTCATCGCTACGCCCGAAGTGCAGAAGAGCCTGCGGAAACGAGCTCGCAACAACCGAGAACCAGGGATCAACAACAACTTGCGTCGCTTTCCCTATGTGCATATCACTCGGTAAGTGTTCATCTTCCTCTCTAACTACATTTTGCATTTTCCTTTTACCATTCTCTCAATCCTTTCATTTAAAAAATATCACATTGGTTTGTAACACGTACAATACACCATCCGTCCATCCATTCGCTTCCGCTTATCCTTTTTTTTCAGGCTCGCGCGGTGCGCTGGAGCCTATCCCACGTACAATACACTTTAAAAATATATATAAGATCCAGTTTAACTCCCGTGAAAGCTCATACATTACATCTCTACATCACCTATCATTTCCTCATCAGGTATCTCATATCATCTTGTTATTGTTATGTTATGCTCCTTTGATATTTTGCTAGTTTGCGTGTTTTAAAACTCTTTTGTTTTCTTTATTTTTTAGACTCTCATTTAAGCCAGATGTGTTAACCTGATCCCTGCGAAACACCAGCTCTCCGTGGATTTTTGACCGCGAGTGACCGGATGTTGTTTCCGCCTGAGGTTGCCTGAAATGCCGTCGTTTGAAAGATTGCGCCCGAGACCAACTCCGCCTCCAAGGCGTGCCTACCTTTAGCTGCCACCAGTGAGATATCAGAGCCAGGCTCCACGTATCCAATCAGGAGCACGAGCAAGACAGCTTTTGCAGACTCTCCAGAAATATACAAGTCCTTACCAACTGCTCTGCAACCCAGTGTTTCTGGTCCCCTCACCAACATCGCTTTTGAGATATTTTTTACGAACCACTAAAAAGCAATTTTACCCCCAGTACAGAAGACTGGATCTGAGGGCAGCAGCGGGGACAAATGATTGTAATGAAGCGACAGACATTTCATGGCTGGTCTTAGATAATTGTGAGTCATTGTGTCTTATGGTGAAAAGTACATAGTTTTGCAAGAGGCATACAAGCACTGTGGAAAAGGTAATCATAAAACTGTTTTTGTGAACACTTTGCTCCCTACGTTATGCTTTAAAATATGTGATACAGGTGATGTGATCATCAAAGAACATGATTTTATTAAAACTTTTATTCTTATGCTTTTAAACTATGTCACATTATCATAAAATACTTATTTGTATGTTATAATGTTTTTCTTACACCATGTGTAATTTTTATAGACACCTTGTTCATTGTATCAATGTGTAATTATGTATCTTTGATAAATAAATAACATATTTAATCTTGTATTTGTGTACTTTCTGGTGATTCAATAAAAAAATAGTCACATATCGCTCTGATAAACACAGATGGCTGAAAGAAATGTTTGCTGGAACAAAGTAAACAAGTGTCTTGCTGCTAAACTTTTAAGTCACCATGGTTTAAATGAGAAAATGCCACTAGGAAACTAGCAGCCCTTAGTCTTTGTGTAAAACATGAAAAACTCCATATCAGTGATATCTACAAAGGTGTACTCATTTCTTTGTTATGGTACTTTACTGTTCCAATGAAACAAAAAGAAAATCTCATTTTAAAGTACATTTTTCGGCCATCCTGACCTATTTTCAGGGGCAAGAATGTTGATGTTAGACTGTGTTTTAAATCAGGTTTTGATCTTAAACTATCACAGCACTGATTTTACTGATTACAGTTGTAATCTCAATTAGAATCCCAAACTGGCTTTTCTCCAGTCAGTGTTATGGTGAAATTTAACTTGTTCTTTTGTGTAATTGCACGTGGCCCATCACAGGACCCCTTGGTCAGCTGTACAGCAGAAGTTTTCAATTCACTTTTGTCAGAAAACTTCACAGTATGAGAAGTTAGAGCACAGTTTTCTCCAAATGTGTGCTTCTTTTTCAGTCAGCGTGCTTTTAGAGCATCTACATTAGCTCATGTAGTAAAAGTACAATCAGTAAGTGTACTCTAACATTTGAGATTCGAGTGACTCTTGCTTAGATCATGTGAACTATGTCATGAACCTTTTTTTTTTCTTTTTTTTTGTATAATGCATCAAACCTGTTCAAATCAGTTTATTTTCAATTTATATTAACTAATCTAGAGACAAGCAACTCCTTTTTAGCTTCTGTGATGCATTCACCTCTCGCACGTTCAACTAAATGTTAGTGTTCTCAGAGTTAACATGTCTTATGTTACCATCATGTATTTCTAAAACCCAGCCTCAGTCTATGCCCTATAGACTCTCACATGGAAACACCATTGATCTAGATATTCACAAATTTCATCAGGAGATTCTTATGGTCTTAAGTTTTTGTTGCTTTTATGTTTTACACAAAAAACTTCACATTTTTATATTTTTAAATGAAAGTGTCATGGAAAGACATTTTTTCTTTAATGATGTTGCTGCCACATTCTCAAATACTAATTATTCTGGGATTTTATGGTCAAACTATGTGATTTTCCAAATGTGTGTGTGTGTGTGTGGAGTAAAATGACCTTCTTCTTATGATGCTGTCACCATCAGTCATTCAGGATTAACAACACAAATTGTTTCGATAGCAGAAACAGTCTGTCTTATAGTTCTCATACGTTACCACTAGTTTTACAAGCACAGTCTTCTTCAGCTCTGTTTATGTAGCTTTTATGAAACTGATTTTCCATAGTACAAGTAGCATTTAATTTTTCTTTGCTCTCCAGTATAAATGCAAGAATTTGCAGGCTTTATTGAAACTGTCACAATGTAACACTCACACTGTCAAAACAGGGTTGATCCATGTTTGTATGAGCACTGATTCATATATCAACAGCTCTGAAAATCCTTTTTTTTTTTTTTTTTTTAAGTAATGCAGAACAGGATCTCTGTGACTGTCTGTGTCTCTAAAAATCCCAACAAAACTGGCAATCACCTTGTAGAGGAATTTCTTTCATTTATGTGTTGATCACTTTGTTTATTGGTAATGCTTTTAGGTCACTGTTTTAGCATGTCTGCCTCATACTCCATTCAAACAGTTAGACACACGGTGGGGGTCTGGTAAGGAAGTTGGGGGGAAGCAGACAACTCCACAGGAAGAGTCTTTTTGTCTTTTCTCCACTGTAAGAGATAGCAAGGGAGTGTGAAACTTTCTTTGGGGGAAAGACCAAAGGTGTGAAAACAGCTGTGTACTGCCTTTTGTTCCTGTAGGAGGTATTTAACTGAGAGCCATGCTCACCCTCTGCCCCAGCGATGGCAGTCCCTCACCAAGCTTGATTTCTGTTCTTTGTCTTGATTAAAGAATGTTAGCTACCACTCTTTGCTTGTCTGCAGGCTTTATTAAATGGAAAACTTCCACAACAACCTCTAAACAATGGTTTATGGCTTTTTGTCACCTGCAACACCATGTAACACTTGGATGTTAGATTCTTTTACCAGTCAGTGTTGTTAGCCCCAACCCCCAGGCTCCAGGTGTCTGAGCTCTAACCCTGGCTGCCAAATGTGCCTCTGAGTAGGGATGGGTATTGATAAGATTTTAACGATTCCGATTCCATTTTTGATTCTGTTTAACGATTCGATTCTTTATCGATTCTCTTATCGATTCTTATTTTTAAAAAGGAGAACACTAAGGTCGATTAGCTTAGAACTTTGTTTTATATCTTCTCTTTGAACAAGATAGAAATTTAGGAGTAACATGGCCTTACAAACCCAACAGTGAGATCTTAAGAGATCCACAGCCTACGGCTCTTCAATGGGGTGTCACAGGGTCCCCAGGGAAAATTGTAAATGTAAAATAATATAATAAATATTCTTCTGTAGCAATAACAAAGTATAACATAAATTATTCTGTAGCAATTACACAAGAATATCCAGTAATGTCCCTGCCTACAATTAAACACATTCACTTACCATCTGCTGTGGCAAATGGCTGCAAGGTTTTGACCACAAACCAGTCACTGCTCGGTGACATTCGGGCCTGAAAAGAGACGCTACCGGTAGACTGCAGCGACAACTGCCAGCGAGCGCCAGCCAGACTCTGTCTGTCTCATCATGGTCACCTAAATGCACAGTAATGGCAGGTTTTGTAATAAAGCAGATCTCGCTAACATAATATGCACTGTTAGCTGATTATTTACCTGCCGCATTAACGGGAGAGGACGTGCAAACGTTACCGCTGCTGCTGGGTCGAGATTCACGAGTCCGGAGCGGAATTAAAAACACGACATTCATTTATGGTTATCGCGTGTTTTGTGAGCAAATGCTTTTGCATATTCGTAGTGTTTCCTCCTTTAAATGAAATATCTACTTTGCAAGTATTGCAAGTTGCCCTGTTGTCATCCGTTCTGGTAAAGTATAACCAAACTTTTGAGCGCTTTGAGCCGCTTAGGCGCCGTGTTTCCTGCCAGGTACGCCCGACGCCTCCGCAACGTGGTGGCGCTCATTCGGGCGACTGGAATCGATAAGGAATCGTTTGCAAAAATGGCAAAGCGATTCCAAGGAATTGAAACAGTGGGAACCGGTTCTCAACAAGAACCGGTTTTCGATACCCATCCCTACCTCTGAGCCCTTTGTGCCTCAGGGGGACATTTGCTCCATACATTATGATGGAGCAGTCACAATACACGACAATACACACTCACGAGACGTAGTTTGATTTTTTTAACACAAAGTTTGTATGAAGTTCACCTTATCAGCTGAAAATATTAAAGCCAGAACTTACAACATCAAAAACCTTCTACTTCATGTACAGGGTTTCCAAAAAAGTTTTATTTGATGTAATGAGTTTCCAAAATTATTTTATTCGATGTCATGAAACCAATAGATTTGAATGGGGTAAAACAAATAATTACATGGATTCTTGCAATGCTTTTCCAAAAAGGTTTTATTTGATGCAATGAAAAACATTACACTTTGATTCTAGTAAAACAAAATTAATGAGTTTGATTCTTGCAATGCTTTTCCAAGAAAGTTTTATTTGATGCAACGGTTTTCCACAAACAATTTATTTGATGTCGTGAAACCAATAGATTTGAACGGGGTAAAACAAATAACGAGATTGATTCTTGCAGTGCTTTTCCAAGAAAGTTTTGTTTGATGTAACGGGTTTCCAAAATTATTTTATTTGATGTAATGAAACCAATGCATTTGATTCAAGTAAAACAAATAATTACATGGATTCTTGCAGTCCTTTTCCAAGAAAGTTTTGACTGGCAACAATGCTCACCTGTTAAATCCAACAGAACACCACTGGGACCTTATGTTTCACTCCATCTGACTGTGCAGGAGCTCAGTGTTGGGTACACTGAAAAAAAAAGGATTGGCCAACTCTTGATTTACGTAAGCATCTTGTGTGTATTTAACATAAGTGCATCATGCTTTAAAGTTAAGTGTAACTATATAGTCTAGAAACTACATGATATGCAGAGAGGCTAGATTAAATTGTTCATATCATGTTCGAGTGAAGTAAGTCAATAACTTCAGTCTCGCGCGCGCTTTGGATCGTGGTTTCAGGTAGGCTTCGATCTCAGTCAAGTCGAGCAGCCGCTTCTACTTTTTTTTTTTTGTATACTGAAAAAAGTAAATTGGGTGGTTATTACATTAAAAAGTCTAACTTGTAATTTAAACACAATAATTTCATGTTTCTATGAACATAATTAAATCATGAAGGATCTGTACGAAATTCAACAACTTAATTTGTCCTTGTTGAGATGACCTGATACAATCTAGTAAGAGTAGTTAGTTGCTGAACTCATGAAATTCACAAGATCGCACGAGATGTCAAACTGCAGGAAAATCACTGGAGTTATAAGAGGCAGACAACTACACACACACCACGTGTATGCTATTGCTATTTATTGTGGTTTAACCTGTCAAGGACAAAACGCACAAAAACTTCTGCATCAAGCCTTGAAATCATAGCTTTCCTACTTCTGTTAAGTCTGGATTGGTGGCATGGTGGTTAGTGCTGTTGCTTCACAGTAAGAAGATCTTGGGTTCAAATCCACAATCTGGCTAGTTTGCACTGGTTTCTCTCTGGGTATTCTGGTTTCTTCCCACAGTTAAAAGCCATGCAGTTGTTGGAGTTAGGTGTTAGTTAGGCGATTCTAAATTACCTGTCAATGTAAGTGCAAATGGTTGTTTGTGATTGACTGGTGGGCTGTCCAGGGTGTACCCTGCCTTGAAACCTATTACTTCAGTGTTATTTCCCAGCCCCCCCCCCCCTGCAACCAGGATAAAGATAGGAGGATGGTAGTTGTTGTAGATCCATTGAATTCTTATGGTAACCAGGATCTAGACTTTGTTGAATATTATGTAATATGAAGACAACATGTAGTATTTAAGTGACCAAGTAGTATTGGGGTAAAAGTTATTGAATAGTGTTGAAATAAAATGACAAAATTGTGAAGGATTAAAATATTCCAAGAGCTCAACTTACTTCATCTAAACATGTTTCAATTGTGTTTTATGAACACAAAATGCACAGGTTTATTGAATATGAACAAGTTGTGTTGATTGAACTCAATTGTTTAAGTTTCTGCCAAAGCAAAACATTTGTGTGCAACCGATGTCCACTATTGAATCAAGTAAATCCAACATGGCCTTTTTTTTTCAGTGTATGGTAAATGGTCTGTTTCATTTTCAGTGCTTTTAGACTCTTCCTGGTTGTTGATGTTTGTTTCTAAAGATGTTGTTGATGAGACTTTGAAGAAAGCAGCTTCACCTCTGATCACACACACACTCAACTCCACTCACTCACCTGGAGGATCAACACTCAGGCTAAGGATGCTGATGGGGTTATTGCTCTGGGGATTTAGCACGTGAGCTAAATCATGTGTAACGTGAATTTCCCGAGTGTGGCATTAATAAAGTCTGTGTCTATGCCAAACCTGAAGTTTAAACTCCTTTTTTAAATTTACCAAAATTTCTGATTTGCAGCTAAGACTGTGACATGTTTTCACCATTTGCAAGCCAGAATAGTGATCACTCTTAAAGCCTGGTTGCTGCACAATACTAGGACTACTAGTACACTGAAAAAAAGGCCATGTTGGATTTATTTGATTCAATAGTGGACATCGGTTGCACACAAATGTTTTGCTTTGGCAGAAACTTAAACAATTGAGTTCAATCAACACAACTTTTTCATATTCAATAAACGTGCATTTTGTGTTCATAAAACGCGATTGAAATGTGTAGATGAAGTAAGTTGAGCTTTTGGAATATTTTAATCCTTCACAATTTTGTCATTTTATTTCAACACTATTCAATAACTTTTACCCCAATACTACTTGGTCACTTAAATACTACATGTTCTCTTCATATTATGTAATGTTCAACAAAGTCTAGATCCTGGTTACCATAAAAATTGAATGGATGTACAACAACTACCATCCTCCTATCGTCATCCTGGTTGCAGGGGGGCTGGGAAATAACCCTGAAGTGATAGGTTACAAGGCAGGGTACACCCTGGACAACTCACAAGTCTGTCACAAACAACCATTTGCACTTACATTGACAGGTAATTTAGAATCACCAATTAACCTAACTCTAACAACTGCATGACTTTTAACTGTGGGAAGAAACCAGAATACCCAGAGAGAAACCAGTGCAAACTAGCCAGACTGTGGATTTGAACCCAGAATCTTCTTACTGTGAAGCAACAACACTAACCACCATGCCACCAATCCAGACTTAACAAAAGCAGGAAAGCTATGATTTCAAGGCTTGATGCAGAATTTTTTGTAATGCTTTTGTCCTTGACAGGTTAAACCACAATAAATAGCAATAGCATACACGTGGTGTGTGTGTAATTGTCTGCCTCTTCTAACTCCAGTGATTTTCCTGCAGTTTGACATCTTGTGCGATCTTGTGAATTTCATGAGATCAGCAACTAACCACTCTTACTAGATTGTATCATGCCATCTCAACAAGAACAAATTAAGTTGTTGAATTTCGTACAGATCCTTCATGATTTAATTACGTTTATAGAAACATGATATTATTGTGTTTAAATTACAGGTTAGACTTTTTAATGTAACAACCACCCAATTTGCTCGATTTGACTGAGATGGATGCTTTCCTGAAACCACGATCCAAAGCGTGAGACTGAAAGTTATTGACTTACTTCACTCGAACATGATATGAACAATTTAATCTAGCCTCTCTGCATATCATGTAGTTTCTACACTATATAGTTACACTTAACTTTAAAGCATGAGGCACTTATGTTAAATACACGCAAGATGCTTACGTAAATCCAAGAGTTGGCCAATCCCTTTTTTTCAGTGTATATTTGTCTTTTTTGGGCTACTTTTATGTCAAGAAAGTTAACTTTTTAGAACTGTGATCAAGGATAACACATAAACCCTTGAAAATGTGATGGTAAAAGGGTCTAACATCTAGGTGTTACATGGTGTTGCAGGTGATAAAGAGCCATAAACTACTTCCATTTGTTTAGAGGTAATTGCCAGTTTGGTTGGGTTTTTTTTAGAGGCACAGAGATCCTGTCCTGCATTACTTTTTTTAAAAAAAAAAGGGATTTTCAGAGCTTTTGATATATGAATCAGTGTTCATAGAAACATGGATCAACCCTGTTTTGACAGTGAGAGTGTTACATTGTGACAGTTTCCATAAAAGCCTGCAAATTCTCTGAACAGGTAGCCATGAAGCAACCATATTTTTCTTAAGATTAATTCAATTTAATATTATTTGTATGGCCATATCACAACAACAGCATAGCCTTAAACCAGGTTTGGAGTAAGGAGAACTGGACATATAGTTGCTTTTTGGGTTACTTTGATGTCAAGAAAGTTAATTTATTTAGAACTGTGATCAAGGATAACACGTAAAACGTTGAAAGTGTCAATATAAAAACTGCACAAACTCCAGAAAAGTGGCAACTGAGGTGGCAAAAGTGCAGGCAATTTTTACTTAAGTAGAAGTACAGCTGCTAGTGTCAAAAACACTCGAGTAAAGGTTTGATAAAGTATCGGGTCAGAAATGTGCTCAAAGTGAGAAAGTCAAAGTAGTAACCTAACTGAACCTTGTGCTATAATAAAAAATAAAATAATATTAGTAGATAGGACTACAAACTTAGTCTGGTGGTAAAAGGCACAAAGGGCTCAGAGGCACATTTGGCAGCCAGGGTTAGAGCTCAGACACCTGGAGCCTGGGGGTTGGGGCTAACAACACTGACTGGTAAAAGAATCTAACATCCAAGTGTTACATGGTGTTGCAGGTGACAAAAAGCCATAAACCATTGTTTAGAGGTTGTTGTGGAAGTTTTCCATTTAATAAAGCCTGCAGACAAGCAAAGAGCGGTAGCTAACATTCTTTAATCAAGACAAAGAACAGAAATCAAGCTTGGTGAGGGACTGCCATCGATGGGGCAGACGGTGAGCATGGCTCTCAGTTAAATACCTCCTACAGGAACAAAAGGCAGTACACAGCTGTTTTCACACCTTTGGTCTTTCCCCAAAGAAAGTTTCACACTCCTTGCTATCTCTTACAGTGGAGAAAAGACAAAAAGACTCTTCCTGTGGAGTTGTCTGCTTCCCCCCAACTTCCTTACCAGACCCCCACCGTGTGTCTAACTGTTTGAATGGAGTATGAGGCAGACATGCTAAAACAGTGACCTAAAAGCATTACCAATAAACAAAGTGATCAACACATAAATGAAAGAAATTCTCTACAAGGTGATTGCCAGTTTTGTTGGGATTTTTAGAGACACAGACAGTCACAGAGATCCTGTTCTGCATTACTTAAAAAAAAAAAAAAAGGATTTTCAGAGCTGTTGATATATGAATCAGTGCTCATACAAACATGGATCAACCCTGTTTTGACAGTGTGAGTGTTACATTGTGACAGTTTCAATAAAGCCTGCAAATTCTTGCATTTATACTGGAGAGCAAAGAAAATTAAATGCTACTTGTACTATGGAAAATCAGTTTCATAAAAGCTACATAAACAGAGCTGAAGAAGACTGTGCTTGTAAAACTAGTGGTAACGTATGAGAACTATAAGACAGACTGTTTCTGCTATCGAAACAATTTGTGTTGTTAATCCTGAATGACTGATGGTGACAGCATCATAAGAAGAAGGTCATTTTACTCCACACACACACACACACACACACATTTGAAAATCACATAGTTTGACCATAAAATCCCAGAATAATTAGTATTTGAGAATGTGGCAGCAACATCATTAAAGAAAAATGTCTTTCCATGACACTTTCATTTAAAAATATAAAAATGTGAAGTTTTTTGTGTAAAACATAAAAGCAACAAAAACTTAAGACCATAAGAATCTCCTGATGAAATTTGTGAATATCTAGATCAATAGTGTTTCCATGTGAGAGTCTATAGGGCATAGACTGAGGCTGGATTTTAGAAATACATGATGGTAACATAAGACATGTTAACTCTGAGAACACTAACATTTAGTTGAACGTATGAGAGGTGAATGCATCACAGAAGCTAAAAAGGAGTTGCTTGTCTCTAGATTAGTTAATATAAATTGAAAATAAACTGATTTGAACAGGTTTGATGCATTATACAAAAAAAGAAAAGAAAAAAAAGGTTCATGACATAGTTCACATGATCTAAGCAAGAGTCACTCGGAATCTCAAATGTTAGAGTACACTTACTGATTGTACTTTTACTACATGAGCTAATGTAGATGCTCTAAAAGCACGCTGACTGAAAAAGAAGCACACATTTGGAGAAAACTGTGCTGTAACTTCTCATACTGTGAAGTTTTCTGACAAAAGTGAATTGAAAACTTCTGCTGTACAGCTGACTAAGGGGTCCTGTGATGGGCCATGTGCAATTACACAAAAGAACAAGTTAAATTTCACCATAACACTGACTGGAGAAAAGCCAGTTTGGGATTCTAATTGAGATTACAACTGTAATCAGTAAAATCAGTGCTGTGATAGTTTAAGATCAAAACCTGATTTAAAACACAGTCTAACATCAACATTCTTGCCCCTGAAAATAGGTCAGGATGGCCGAAAATGTACTTTAAAATGAGATTTTCTTTTGTTTCATTGGAACAGTAAAGTACCATAACAAAGAAATGAGTACACCTTTGTAGATATCACTGATATGGAGTTTTTCATGTTTTACACAAAGACTAAGGGCTGCTAGTTTCCTAGTGGCATTTTCTCATTTAAACCTTGGTGACTTAAAAGTTTAGCAGCAAGACACTTGTTTCCTTTGTTCCATCAAACATTTCTTTCAGCCATCTGTGTTTATCAGAGCGATATGTGACTATTTTTTTTATTAAATCACCAGAAAGTACACAAATACAAGATTAAATATGTTATTTATTTATCAAAGATACATAATTACACATTGATACAATGAACAAGGTGTCTATAAAAATTACACATGGTGTAAGAAAAACATTATAACATACAAATAAGTATTTTATGATAATGTGACATAGTTTAAAAGCATAAGAATAAAAGTTTTAATAAAATCATGTTCTTTGATGATCACATCACCTGTATCACATATTTTAAAGCATAACGTAGGGAGCAAAGTGTTCACAAAAACAGTTTTATGATTGCTTTTTCTACAGTGCTTGTATGCCTCTTGCAAAACTATGTACTTTTCACCATAAGACACAATGACTCACAATTATCTAAGACCAGCCATGAAATGTCCGTCGCTTCATTACAATCATTTGTCCCCGCTGCTGCCCTCAGATCCAGTCTTCTGTACTGGGGGTAAAATTGCTTTTTGGTGGTTCGTAAAAAAATATCTCAAAAGCGATGTTGGTGAGGGGACCAGAAACACTGGGTTGCAGAGCAGTTGGTAAGGACTTGTATATTTCTGGAGAGTCTGCAAAAGCTGTCTTGCTCGTGCTCCTGATTGGATATGTGGAGCCCGGCTCTGATATCTCACTGGTGGCAGCTAAAGGTAGGCACGCCTTGGAGGCGGAGTTGGTCTCGGGCGCAATCTTTTCAAACGAGCCTGACGGCATTTCAGGCAACCTCAGGCCGGAAACAACATCCGTCACTCGCGGTCAAAATCCACGGAGAGCTGGTGTTTCGCAGGGATCAGGTTAACACATCTGGCTTAAATGAGAGTCTAAAAAATAAAGAAAACAAAAAGAGTTTTAAAACAAGCAAACTAGCAAAATATCAAAGGAGCATAACATAACAATAACAAGATGATATGAGATACCTGATGAGGAAATGATAGGTGATGTAGAGATGTAATGTATGAGCTTTCACGGGAGTTAAACTGGATCTTATATATATTTTAAAGTGTATTGTACGTGGGATAGGCTCCAGCGCATCGCACGAGCCTGAAAAAAAGGATAAGCGGAAGCTAATGGATGGACGGATGGTGTATTGTACGTGTTACAAACCAATGTGATATTTTTTAAATGAAAGGATTGAGAGAATGGTAAAAAGGAAAATGCAAAATGTAGTTAGAGAGGAAGATGAACACTTACCGAGTGATATGCACATAGGGAAAGCGACGCGAGTTGTTGTTGATCCCTGGTTCTCGGTTGTTGCAAGCTCGCTTCCGCAGGCTCTTCTGCACTTCGGGCGTGGCGATGAGGCTCAAAACACCCCAATTAGACAAAGTAAAGGCGATCCGCTGTGTGAGGGGACCAAAACTTTCACCTCCTTTTAGCTGGTAGAAAAGATTTTGCTCTCTCTTAGGCTGAAGGCATAGCCCCAAAATCGAATCTGTCTTGCATAGGGTTTTTTTCCGGTAGAAAAGAAGAGTTACATTTAGGCCTAAATGTTAAATTATTTAACCTGAGTGAGAGCCAGCTGTCCATGCTTCCGAAGTCAGATGGCTTGTGAGAGACCAAAGAAAGTCTTAACCTCTGCGGAGATCATAAAACATCCGAGCTGAGTGCGATTGGCAACCGGGTGCGAGTGGAGCCGCCGCCTTTGTTATGTGATTGGCAGCGGGCAGTAAGGTTTACCTGGTATGATTGATATGCACACAGGTAAAAGTGACGCCAATTGTTTTAGTGGTCTGGCGAAGGGGTATTATTGTGAATTCGGTCTGAGTGGCGGCAGGGCAGTAAGGTTTACCTGGGAGGCGGAGTTGGTCTCAGGCGCAACCTTTCAAACGAGGTAAGCAGCATTCGGGGATGAGCCGGGGAACGAACAAGAAGGAAAAAGATGCTGCTCTGGCAGCGGTTCGGTGCGAGTAAGAGCGATGTAGGACTTAGACTCTGAGCGGAATTTGAGAAAAAATGCCTAAGGATTTGGTTTCAGGATTTTCCCCTGTTATCGAATATAAGGCTTGGGGATAGGAGGTTGCCTACAGGTTATTTCTAGGGTTTTTGTTTTATGTGATTTTGGAGAGAAAACGCGAGGGTTTTGAGGAGTTTCTCCTGCTTATTTGCCTAAGGATCATGAGTAAGAACTTAGACACGGAGCTAGTGTTAGGGCTGTTTTTTGAAGAAAAAAGACTAAGGATTTGGTTTCAGGATTTTCCCTGTTATCGAATATAAGGCTTGGGGATAGGAGGTTGCCTAGAGGTTATTTGTAGGGGTTTTGGAGAAAAAAGCGAGGGTTTTGAGGAGTTTCTCCCTGCTTATTTGCCTAAGGATCGGGTGGGACCCGCGGAGATCGCGAGTGTTTTTGTGACTCTGAGTTTGATTTTAAATTTCTTTGTTCGGATAAAACAAATGCATATAAATTGAAATAAACTTTTCCCACAAGGCATGCACCCTGTATGTCTGGCCATACTGAACGTTACAAAAGCACAAGTTTAACTAAGCACATTTATACTGGTTTAACACATTTTCACCCATAAACACGGTCCCAGAGACACAGGCCCGGTCCCGAAACAGGCGCAGCGACGAGCGCGCTTTGGGACACACAGGCGCGTCGCGCGCCAAGACTGTGCACTCATGCGCTGTCATGCGCTGACCCACCACCAGATGGCGCTTTCTTTAGGGAAAAAGGAAAAGTTTTTTAATGGATTAAAAAATAAAAGAATGCTATTTGATATAAAAACTTTGTAAAATAATCAATTAGTTCTTTTGGGGAAGAAAAGCAATGAACTAGCATATTTTGGATGAATATCATAATTTTATGAAAATCATAATTTTTATGAATATCATAATTTAATTAATATCATAATTTAATTACTTCCTGAGCTCATGAATAATTCATTAGAACCTAACACTCAAAAAGCTCATGAATATTTTTGACAGAAGGGGTATAATATCCCTCTCTTACTAACAAGGAACATGGAATCCAAAGCAGACTGGTAAGAGACACTGTGACAGAGGACAAAGAGAAACTGAAGCTTGAAGCTTAGTTTTTTAAGACTGTCTCTGAGTTCAGCCAAATGCTGAACAGTCTTAACAAAGCAGGCCTGCAGTTTATCTTCAGCCTGATCACTCTTATAACCTTACTTCTCCAATTGGGAGACAATCGCTCCACTCAATTGCATATTCCATGTGTAAGGATTGACCCATACATGTGGCAGGGTGTGTTTTGAAATTCTTTAAGACATTCTGGCTTCGCCGGTCACATCCCATGGCTTAGCTGTGCAGATGTGAAGTCAGCGACAGTTTGATGAGAATGTGTCTCTAAGGGGCCTCAAAGCTGGAGACATAGTCTCTCATTCTGAAAACCAAGGGTTTTTGTTTTTGGACTTTTTCAGCTTTATTGGAAAGAGCAGTGAATACTGACAGGAAAGCAGAGGGAGAGAGCAAAGAGGATGCTATGCAGCAAAGGGCCACGGGTTGGACTCAGGCCAGCCACTCTCTGCCATACGGCAAATGGTTGCCTGCTGATCCCAGTGAGCTAAACCGGCTCCCAAAAACCAAAGTCAGAAAGTATTCTACTGTTCTCTCACATCAAGTCTATCTCTCTACTCTGGTACATATTACACATGCATGGGTCCAATACCTTAAGCACATTACATGCCCACCAGATGAGGGCCCTGCCAGATGGAAAGGCCAGAGGGGCTTTCTGTCTGCAAGATACAAGACTGGCAACAAAGAGTCCTGCAAGATGCAGGGACCAACTGAAATGGAGTAACTGCTTTGGTCAGTCCGCAAGACGCCAGGCTGACTGTGGAGATGATGCCCTGTTGGCTATTGCCGAGGGTGCTGAAAAGAATCAAGAAAGAATCAAGAAAAACAAACGTTTTTAATCCCAGAGGAAAATCGAGAATATTGTAAAGCTGTTTTTGGATCAATTATCAACTTTTAAAACATGGAAATCCAATAAATTCAGAAGACACAATGATTGTGTTTAATTTAAGAAGCAATATGAAGCAGTAATAACAGATGAAAGTACAAACATGACAGTATGTTGGTATATATATTTTTCTTCTTCTGAGCAGGCTGTAATGTCTACATGTGTGTTGAAGACTGTTGGTGCCACCTGCTCTACCACAGGCTTATTTTCATCTACTGATAGTTCAGGTCACCTAGAAAAGAGGAAATGCAGCCTGTGGTTTCAGTCTGAGGTCTTCTGTTCAGCAGATGTCTTGTTTTATGTTATCAGCTCACAGCAGATAGTTAAGAAGGAATTAAGGCACATGTAGCATTCATAATTATTACTGTTATTCCTGTACAGGCAGATCATGTAAAAATGTGCCCTACCTACAAATGTCAAACTTCAGTTCCCACTGTGCTCTCTAAGTATACATGCCACTGTGTGAAAACAGGTAAAGGTGGAGTCAGTGTGTTTATCACATAATAAAGAGAAATTAATGTTTGTGTGCATCAAGAGAAACCGTGAAAAACTTGTTTCTCATGCTGAAAAGCAGCTGCCTTTATGAATGTCTGTGTGTACATGCTGTAGCTTTACATCCATCCACCCATCCATACTCTTATGACTTTCTGTGTCTGTTAAGGGATTTCTTAGGATTTTAGGATTTTTATTATGTTATGCTTAAAAGTACATTTCATTATCTAAATGTGTTTGCTCTTTCTTATTCAGCTTAACCTCTGCAACTCTGTGCAGACTCCTAAATGGGGAAGTTAACCTCTGCAACTCTGTGCAGACTCCTAAATGGGGAAGTTACACAGGAAGCCTGCAGTCCTATTTTCTCTCTTCCTGTATGTGCACTCTGAATAAAGACTCTTCCTTTTTACTGCAGCGGTGCGAGTCTCCCTCGACCGTGTACACGTAAACCTGTCTGAGCCTTTTTATTCCGACCTGGGTTGCAATTCAGGAAAACTCCTGACATTTCTTGGTCCTTCGAGCCGGATGGGACACAGCACTTTTGTGTGACCCCACAGGAAAGCCTCATCGAGTCCTGACGCCGTGAGAAGCCCGCGCTGAAGTCTGTCGACAGCTCCTGTCCAGGTACAGGATAAAGTCCAGAGACGTGAATTCGGGTTCTGGCCAGCGTTCTTATAAGTGGTCCACGGCAGTGGGGGTCGATGAGGTAGACCTGAGAGACCGGCAGCAACCAGGTGAATATTAACACTCAGACACCTCGCAAGAAAACGCCTAGGCTCGCCCAGAGGGGTTGGTAGCATTCCTAAAAGTAAACGCCGCCTGAAAAAGGGGTGGAAGCTATTTTAGGGGATTTCTAAATGTAAACGCCGCCTGAAAAAGTGGCTGGAAGCTATTTTAGTAGGGTTTCTAGAAGTAAACGCCGCCTGGAAGGGCTGGAAGCTATTTTAGATAAACCTGGTCCGTAAGACGAAAGGCGCGTGGAAAAGGTGTTGTTGTTGTTTTATTTTGTTGGTGGAATAAGTTGATTTTACAGCACAATAAGGAGGCTGAACTATTCCACTATTTTGTTTGCTGTTGGCCACCCAAGTACTGGTGAAAAGAGAGAAACAGGTTGTGTTGACACCGCTTTCAAGAATAGCTTGAAAGTAGAAGGCCGTGTCAACTACCACTCTCGATTCTCGTGCCAGAGAAGGTGCCGCGGTTGTGTAGTTGTAAAGTATTAAAAATAAAAGGATTAAAATGGGTAATGAAGCTTTCAAAACTCACTGCTGACGAGCAGTGGTTAGAAAAGAAATGTCCAGGAGCTGGACAAATTAGTGCATATAGATGGAGAAATCCAAAGAAAACCTAAATGTCCCACGTGGGAGGGAAAATGCATTAACTAAATTTATAAGAAACCCTCCAAGCAGAAATAAATACTGAAAAGGAAGCTAAAAAGAAATCAAAGAGTACACAAGAGTTGTAATATTTTAAAGCATGGAAAGAGGAATGAAGTGGAATAAACAAAAGGTTAAATTAAGGTTAACTTAAATTAAAGCAGAGCTTATCTAGTGATAAGCATGATAATAGGAGATAATAGGAAGGTTAACAACCTGTAAACTGGTATTAACAATGAAACATAGTTGGCATGATGACCGTGCCTAGAATGAATAGAATGCATGAAACCAGATAATTCACACGAAAATATATCAAATAAAAAGAGAGATGCATAAGGTATTATTATGGCTGTGTCATTGTTCAGCCAAGGAAAATGTCTCCAGCTTGGGGAGGTGTGAAGCTGCAGATTCACACAGACCTGTGATGGATACATAATAAAATATAAACTAATATACTATTGTATATTAGTAGTAAAGTAGTGAAGTAGTGTATATACTATTGCTGTTATAAAAAAGGAAAAACAATACAATGATAACATTAACAATGACATACTATTAATAAGAAGGGGCACCTCAATCAGTTATGATGTGAGGTGGAGGATTGTTAAAAGTAGTCTGATTCAAGCTTAAGGTTTGCTCAAACTCAGTACAATGATATAGGAGATGAAGAAAATAAGGAAATAACTACACTAATCAGGTGCATAGAGACACTCGACCTGCTCATAAACCTGTCATCTTAGATGAGACTTTGTTAAGATGAAGACCTATACTAACAACTAATGAGAAGCTGAATTAAATATGTGGACACTACCAAGCTAATGAGGAGCGGTGACGTGCATGGAGATGCTGGTTTTGCTCACTACAATTGTAGTTAGAGTTTGAATTCATAACTGTGGATGTACAGTGAGTGACCTCTATATATCTTGAAAAGCATGTCTGAAATACTCGTATGAAAGCATATTTTGAGTGATTCTAACTGTGTAAATGCTGTGAGTAGTAGGTTTTGAATGACTGGGTGTGATCTGTACAAAAATAATAAAACATAAGTAATAATAACACTACAAAGGTTCATAGCAGAGTGTGTGAACAAGTGGAAGTGTGTGTGTGATGATTCCTGATGTCTGAAAGAGCTCAATTTAAAAGTGTGTGTGAAATAAAGGTGTATTGTTTCTAGCTCAAGATTTAGCAGAATTAAAGACTATGAATACAAAGAGAAACAAAAGAGTTCGATTAGTCTGCAGAAACAGGAAATATGTATATAAATATATATGCGAGCTCACAGAGAGAAACAGAACTCTATGAATAGACTCTATGAATGAATAGACAACACATACTCAAACACTTGCAATGAAGAAAGCAGCTTACACTCAATTAATATGAATGCAAAGCCTTGATGCCAAAGGCAATTTGTTTTTGTTTTTGTTGGTTTGTTTTGTAAGTTTGGAAAACAAATTTGTGATCATACTTGTGGATCACAGTGACATATCATGATTAGGCACATGATTTAACAGTGACGAGTTTTAGAGCTGTGAGCTATGAGCTATAAGCAATGCAAAGTTTTTCCTAACTTAAAAGTTTGAAATATGTAAGATGTATGAATTCTTTGAGAAATAGGAATTGCCTAAAATGCAAGTCAAAATTAAGTCAAACTAAAATTAAGTCAAAATGTAGTGTTGCTTTTACAAAGAAGAAAGCGGAAGAAGCATTCAGTAACTTGAGAATAGCCTAGGACGAAACTGTGTAGGCTATGCAGTAACCACAGCAGATAGAGTTGTAGAAGCGAAACCGTTGACATCCTCACACACGCAGGCCAAGATATAAATATATACACTGACAGACAGTATGTTTTCTCAGCTGTGCAACACTTTGAGATCTTCTAAAGACACTGTCAAAACTGCCGAAACAGTTCAAAGGTCACTGAAGGCAATAACTTTGCAGACCAAAGCCGCAAAAGCAGCAGCACAACAAACTATAGACATATTAATGTTTGACTCCACAATGCAAATACCACTTGATGTGCTTATAAACGAACAGAAAGCCGCACCAACTAGAGAACAAAAGAGGTGGTTAAAAGGTGGAGCACAGCCAGAAAGTGGTTTGATGACTTGTAATAGCAAACCAATACTACCAAAGTCCCTACGCATATCAGCAGCATTGTTGTCAACAGGAGGGGGGGTAGGAGTGGTAGATAAAATTTCGGAAATTTGTCGGAACATGCATGATTTGCCAAAAACATAATGCACATAATGCACACCACCTCATCCTTTTCATACAATCCACATGAGTTTTATTGAGCTAAATGAATGCCAAGGCTCAGAATACGCTCTAGTGATCATAGACGTGATCTCAAAATTATGGAGGACCAGAAGAGCCACGCGCATCGAAATAAAAATTTCTGTGCTTTAATAATGAATTTTAGAATAAATTCTGCAATTGTAAATTCATTTTTGAATTCCAATTTAATAAACTGCATTTCAAAATCCTTTTTCCAATTGCATTTCAAAATCCTTTTTCCAATTGCACTTTAATAAACTGCATTTCAAAATCCTTTTTCCAGTTGCACTTTAATAAACTGCAGTTCAAAATCCTTTTTCCACTTGCAATTTAATAAACTGCAGTTCAAAATCCTTTTTCCACCTGCAATTTAATAAACTGCAGTTCAAAATCCTTTTTCCACCTGCAATTTAATAAACTGCAGTTCAAAATCCTTTTTCCACCTGCAATTTAATAAACTGCAGTTCAAAATCCTTTTTCCACTTGCAATTTAATAAACTGCAGTTCAAAATCCTTTTCCACTTGCAATTTAATAAACTGCAGTTCAAAATCCTTTTCCACTTGCAATTTAATAAACTGCAGTTCAAAATCCTTTTTTCCACTTGCAATTTAATAAACTGCAGTTCAAAATCCTTTTTCCACTTGCAATTTAATAAACTGCAGTTCAAAATCCATTTCCTTTCCTGTTCGCTCTGGGATTAGCTGCTGGATTAGCTGCTGGATTAGCTCTTCGATTAACAACTTGCTGGAGGCTATTCAAATTAGCCACACCGTGGGATGTAAGGAGCTCTCTGATTGGTTGGTCAGACACAGGCTGTCTGCCAGCCTGGATTTTTCTAGCTCAAAGCTTCTCCCTGCTACGAAGCGTGTGTGCTTGTACAAAAGGCCGTTCAGCGTCGGGATTTACACTCGGCTCGACACGGATATGTGAAGAATGAAGGGACCCTGCAGCGAAACGGAGAGCCAACCTCTGACTGAGTGCCTGTCTACACATTCTGACCACCTGTTGAAGGTAAGGTGCTAACGTGGCTAACGCTAGCCACCGCACGTAGCCCCGTTATTTTAAGATCATCTTAGCTAATGAAAGTTTTACGTCGCAGCTGTACGAGCTCGCTACGTGTTTTATAAGCTGCTGTGCTCTTCACAAATAAAGCTGGAAGCAGCTCAGACTGTTAGAACCAGCACTGAGCCCTGTTACATTTATACGGTGTTAGAGCAATGGCTGCAACCTACAGCCTTTAAACTAGCGATTACAAATGCTGACAGTAAACTCATCAGTCCAGATGTTACCACATTACTCTGTGGTACTTAAGAGTTAAAACAACTGAGACAGGCTGATTAAAATAACAGCTGTCAGTTCTCTCATTCAACATATAAAGACTGGAGATCACACTACTGATTTCAGTTCATTTAATATGTGAGTGCACAGATTCATTCTCAACTGGACATAAATGATGATCAAAGGTTGTATATATGATGAATTCATCAAATCCCAGCCTCTAACACAGTGCGCTGAATCTTAGCTTTGAATGTCCAGTATATTCTAATCAGTGCAATGTAAGCATTCACCGAACCTATAGTATCTACACCTGTGTGGCAAATGTGTGGTAAAGATACAGATAATGAAATTTAATTATTAATACAATATACATCATGAAAATGAAAGCTGAAATTGATTCAGTTTAGTACTTTTCTCTGTATGCTCTGTGATTATAAAGGCCTTAAATTCTGTGATATATACTGTAAATGATTTTCACAGAGGTCTTAAAGTACTTAAATCACTGCTGATAGTCTGGTTGTTTATATTTTCACATGTTTTTGTGTCTGTAGGGCTGTTTGATGACGATTTGGACTCCTATGGGAGATGAGGACACACCCACATCTGTTCCATACTGCAGCCATTGATGGTGTTACAGCTCTGAGTCAGATTTGGGCCATCAGACGCACACACTGGAAAACCAGCACCTGGACTTCATGCAGGAGAGACGGCCTCAGTGATGTAGGTTCATAAGCGAGTTCAAACATTTCTGGCCTCTTATCACTTAGATTTTGAATGCATTTAAAGCAGGAACTGCACACTAGGGTGGGTTTTAATAATCGATTCATCGATTAAAATTGCCTGGCTTGGATAACGTGAAATCGATTCATTAAAATCCTGAATCGATTTTTTAATATAAATTTATTTTGCCCGAAACGCCAGAATCTCAGGTGAAACCTCACAAAATTTCAACAACCACCAAACAGCTAAGACAGTAAATGAGAGCAGGTACACGGATTCTGCACAAGGACGTAAACACACAGCGCCGGACCCGTGGATCAGAATCAGTGAGATGTCGCTTTTCTCACCCGACGGGCGCTGCAGCTTTAAGCGCTCGCGCGTTCCCGCAGACGGCAATCACTTTCTGGCACAACAACTGCACGGACACGGTCGGTGCTGAAAGCCGACAGCTCGCTGATTCTGATGTTTCGCGGGTAGCGCTTTTGTGTTCTTTTTGCGCTGATTCTAAAGCTGTTAGTTTTATCTCTCCAAACAATATTGACTGAACCAACAGCAAAAGAAGATCCAAACTACGCTCACGTAAACATCGCCATGAATTCCCTCTGACTTTTACTGTTTTGCTTCACCCACGATAAAATCACACTTCATGCACAGCTCTCTCTCTCTGTACTGTTTTCTGCATTATTCGCTTGCTTTGTTACGCCGCAACTCTACTGTTGTTTACAGAGCTGTCGGCCGCTGTTTTTTTTGTTTTGTTTTTTTGTTTTACATACTTCCGAAAAGAAAACCTAATTTCTGCCGCTCAATACTGAACAAATCTAAACTTTTAAAATTATGCAAAACGCTTAGCCGTGTCTCTAATAAGACCGCTGTAACGCCAGAGGTAACGTTCATATGTTGATTAATGGTTTTCTTCGTTTTTGATGTACTGCAGATACATATTTTTATAAAATCCCAGGCCAGGAAAACCACCTTCATGTTTTTCTGTATTATCTTCAGCTACTTTGACACAAAGGCATCTGCTGTGACGCTCACACCTTTGATAAAGTCTTATGTGTGTCAGCTTCCTTTTATAGATACAAAAATATGTCAATGAAATCTGAATTATAATATTTCTGACTGTCAAAATTTCCCAGATTCAAATCGAATTGAATCGAATCGTGGATCGAATCGATTCGGGACCTTGTGAATCGGAAATGAATCGATTCTAGAAATCAGTGACGATACCCAGCCCTACTGCACACCTAGCTGTCAAAAGTTTGGCAGCATGAGTACTGTAAAGTTTTGTAGGGTCCTTGTTAAAAATTCCACAAGCACCACACCACATTTGTCATATACAGTTCCATTTTGTACAGGACATTTTTGAAATTATATCTATATAGATATTATATATCCTAGTTATCCACTTGTCAGTATTTTTTTGAGTAAATGGATGTCACTGATAAATCAGTGGTGATTCACCTGCAAATGTTTTAACAAACTTTGGTTTTTGTAGAATTCATCAGCAGCTGTGGAGAGATGCATTTGAATATCTTCTGGTTCCACTTTTCCTTACCTGGAAGCTGAGTATTGCTGATTTCTGACAAGGACACAAACCTCAGTGCTTATCGTGGGTGTTACATCCTCTGTGCAGCAATTCCAGAGAAAACGAGAGAGCAACGACCACTCATTAAGACCAGCCAGAAATCTGTCCCTTTCTGGCAGCTGTGGAAACTTCCATTAAGAAAGTTTGCATTCTTAGAACAATGCTGGATCATGTGTGATGTGTCATATGAGGATATTACATTTTGCCTTAATTCTGCTCAATTAAGTGTTTTGATCGTTGATCCAGTATGGCAGCTTTGTGTTGTGCTGCAAGTTAAAACCCATTGTCCTCATGAGCACAGCATCTAACAACTCTCCTTAAAAAAGTCGATTGACTTTAACTGGACACAATGGTTTCCAGTGGAGACACATTCATCACTCATCCGTGACACTGGAGAAGTCACCTGGATGAGTGATAAACAATTTTCCATGGAAAATCCAGAGGAACTAAACTTTGTTGTTAGTTTCTTTGGGCTCAATTTTGCCTGAGGCTGAAATTGAGCCCAAAATGTTTTCTTCTTTCAGAAGAATGTTTTCTTCTTTCAGAAGAAAACATTTTGCCAATAATCAGATAAAAAGATTGTTGAACCAGGTGGTATTCTCTGGAGTTTAAGACCAAAACTGAACTCAGTGAATTGACATTAGACTGGAAATTCATAAGATGAATAGAAATACTGCTGAAGCTGAATGATATGTGTGTGTATGTATGTGTGTGTGATCTTTGTTTTCTCCAATTCACCAGGTCTGTAAAGTTCAGTATGACTGTGGTACATGATACAAAAGAATAAATACAGAAGAATAACAACTTTATGTGAATAACTTTACTCTTCTTAAAAATAACTCATAAAACAAGTAAAAGTACAAATGTGTACAAGTTAGAGACTTCCTCAGTAAGTTTACACTCTTTTGGAGTGATTTTAATTGTGTGTTAAAGAAGAAAGATTAGAGGTAAAGTAGAGGATGCAGAGTCCATCACTGAGGCCGTCTCTCCTGCATGAAGTCCAGGTGCTGGTTTTCCAGTGTGTGCGTCTGATGGCCCAAATCTGACTCAGAGCTGTAACACCATCAATGGCTGCAGTATGGAACAGATGTGGGTGTGTCCTCATCTCCCATAGGAGTCCAAATCGTCATCAAACAGCCCTACAGACACAAAAACATGTGAAAATATAAACAACCAGACTATCAGCAGTGATTTAAGTACTTTTAAGACCTCTGTGAAAATCATTTACAGTATATATCACAGAATTTAAGGCCTTTATAATCACAGAGCATACAGAGAAAAGTACTAAACTGAATCAATTTCAGCTTTCATTTTTCATGATGTATATTGTATTAATAATTAAATTTCATTATCTGTATCTTTACCACACATTTGCCACACAGGTGTAGATACTATAGGTTCGGTGAATGCTTACATTGCACTGATTAGAATATACTGGACATTCAAAGCTAAGATTCAGCGCACTGTGTTAGAGGCTGGGATTTGATGAATTCATCATATATACAACCTTTGATCATCATTTATGTCCAGTTGAGAATGAATCTGTGCACTCACATATTAAATGAACTGAAATCAGTAGTGTGATCTCCAGTCTTTATATGTTGAATGAGAGAACTGACAGCTGTTATTTTAATCAGCCTGTCTCAGTTGTTTTAACTCTTAAGTACCACAGAGTAATGTGGTAACATCTGGACTGATGAGTTTACTGTCAGCATTTGTAATCGCTAGTTTAAAGGCTGTAGGTTGCAGCCATTGCTCTAACACCGTATAAATGTAACAGGGCTCAGTGCTGGTTCTAACAGTCTGAGCTGCTTCCAGCTTTATTTGTGAAGAGCACAGCAGCTTATAAAACACGTAGCGAGCTCGTGCAGCTGCGACGTAAAACTTTCATTAGCTAAGATGATCTTAAAATAACGGGGCTACGTGCGGTGACGCTAGCGTTAGCCACGTTAGCACCTTACCTTCAACAGGTGGTCAGAATGTGTAGACAGGCACTCAGTCAGAGGTTGGCTCTCCGTTTCGCTGCAGGGTCCCTTCATTCTTCACATATCCGTGTCGAGCCGAGTGTAAATCCCGACGCTGAACGGCCTTTGTACAAGCACACACGCTTCGTAGCAGGGAGAAGCTTTGAGCTAGAAAAATCCAGGCTGGCAGACAGCCTGTGTCTGACCAACCAATCAGAGAGCTCCTTACATCCCACGGTGTGGCTAATTTGAATAGCCTCCAGCAAGTTGTTAATCGAAGAGCTAATCCAGCAGCTAATCCAGCAGCTAATCCCAGAGCGAACAGGAAAGGAAATGGATTTTGAACTGCAGTTTATTAAATTGCAAGTGGAAAAAGGATTTTGAACTGCAGTTTATTAAATTGCAAGTGGAAAAAGGATTTTGAACTGCAGTTTATTAAATTGCAAGTGGAAAAGGATTTTGAACTGCAGTTTATTAAATTGCAAGTGGAAAAGGATTTTGAACTGCAGTTTATTAAATTGCAAGTGGAAAAAGGATTTTGAACTGCAGTTTATTAAATTGCAGGTGGAAAAAGGATTTTGAACTGCAGTTTATTAAATTGCAGGTGGAAAAAGGATTTTGAACTGCAGTTTATTAAATTGCAAGTGGAAAAAGGATTTTGAACTGCAGTTTATTAAAGTGCAACTGGAAAAAGGATTTTGAAATGCAGTTTATTAAAGTGCAATTGGAAAGGATTTTGAAATGCAATTGGAAAAAGGATTTTGAAATGCAGTTTATTAAATTGGAATTCAAAAATGAATTTACAATTGCAGAATTTATTCTAAAATTCATTATTAAAGCACAGAAATTTTTATTTCGATGCGCGTGGCTCTTCTGGTCCTCCATACAAAATGGCCAGAAATCTATCCTGTGAAAAAGCAGACGCCATCTCAGTAGCAAAATGTTTGTACAACCATTTTATTTCAATATATGGCATCCCCACTCTGATAAGATCAGACAATGGGACACATATTGTTAATGAAGCAATCAGTAAGGTCTCTGAAGCACTGGGAAATAAAACAGAGACTGAGAAAATGCATGGAAGAAACAGGGAGACCATGGCCTGAGTGTATAGGCCTGGTAAAAATGTGGATGAGACTGACACAAAGTTCTCAGAAACTCACAACTTGAAATTACTTGAAAATAAAGAGATTGTTCTAAACAACTCTCCAGTATCTTGCAGGTTGAAACCAGGTGATCGGATCCTGATCAAAGTACTCCAAAAGAAAAATTGGAGTTCACCAAGGTGGGAAGGTCCTTATCAGTGCTACTCACCACACCTACTGCCTGCAAAATAGCAGAAAGACCGTCCTGGATCCATCAAAGCCACTGCAAAAAAGTGAGTGACAACCTAAACGTTTAGACGCCGACACCCCTAACTCCTGTATGGTGATCTATTGGTGGAGGGAGGGCTGATCGGGTATACCCCGCCTTCTTCTTCTTGCCAGTAGTCTACTCATCAGAGGTCACAGGTGTGTCTGGTCATCATGAAGACGCTCGTCCTCCTAGTGGCTAATATTGCACTCCTGGTGAGTTTATTAACACTCACCCGAAAGAAAGAAGATGGACACATGACAACTCACATCTTCGTGACATGACACAAGACCACATTCACCCATGGATGAACAACGCCTGGTATCGATATATACATGACAGCACACCCAGACAAGACTGCTATGTTTGCTCCTATATGCCCCCAACGACACAATACACCACCTTGTATGCGAAGGGAGTGGACATAATTCAAGCAAAGTGTGCCGGAAGCTACGCCAGCCGTGGGCATCAATTCCAGGGAATCGTGGTCAACCATGAGGACCTCTCCAAATAGAACTACGAAACGGCACATGTGACGAATGGTTCTGGGTCGACCTGAATGTGAAGCACAGAAGTAAGGCTAAATCATTCCCAGTCTTTCTTGAAAACAATGAGAATTAGAGCCACAGCCCATGCTACCGCCAAGAGAACGGATCCACGCCAATGGGAAACACCACCAACTGCAAAGCAGTACAGACACACGTGAAGAGCAGCTACATCTCAAATGACACCTTGCACCTTCTGGGTGCAAGGGATTGCCTGGGATATCCTTCCTGGGAACTGGACAGGTCAGTGCGCTCCCATTTTCATATCTGACCACACTTTCAAGATAACCATGGACGCCACGTCAACTTCAACGTCAACAACAAGGAAAAGACGAAGCACCCCAGACCTCAAGCAGCATGATTCCATATGGGGTTCCGATGTCCCAGAGGAATTCAAACTTTGGACTGAAAGACAAAAGGTTCTGAATGCTTCATGTAGATTCAACGACGAACGGGATCAAGAGATTGATGCTCTGTGCGTTGCAGTAATGCAACACAGGGTAGCATTGGACATAATTCTCGCCGAGAAAGGAGAAAGGTGTCCTCTCAGAGTTGTGTAGGTTGTTTGGGTTCTTTCTGTTCTTTCTGTTTAGATGTTCATATATGTGTGAACTGAGTAAAGTTAGCTATATTTCTGTCTTGCTGATATGATTTTCTTGGTATTAAAACTCCAAACAATCATTAATAACTTATAAGACATAACTCTAAAGTAGTGGTGCAACGGATCAAAAGTCTCACGGGTCGGATCGGATCACGTTTTTTTCATCACGGATCGGATCAATTTTCGAATCAGCAGAAAAAAAGAAGACAAAAAATTAACTCGCCATTTACTTATTTAAGTATTTTTTGCCTATTAAAAAACATGAAACTCAAGACTTATTCCACGCAATTATATAAAAACAAATTAAGGTGCAATATAGGTCAGTACAGGGCTTTCTAACTACCACTCCGCTGTGATATAACGAGCGGTCATGGTCACGTAGCTTTCCGTTGCCCTGGAGGTCCACCCATTTGTAGTTAGGGCAACAGAAGATGCCTGGGACAGCTCAGCCATAACTTTAAACTTTTCCTATTCATACATGCTTGGAGGGATCTTGTCACTGAAGTGGACGCGCGACGGGATGTCATAGCGTGGCTCAAGCGCGTTCATCATAGTTTAAACTAGTGCTGTCAGCGTAAATCTCGTTAAAATGACGTTAATGCCATAACTGCATTAACGGGGCAAATCTCCGTTAACTAGTTACCGCGGATCGCCCCGTGCGTGGGGCTGCACGGTGTCAATGCGTCAACTAACGCCTTGACTAGTTTAAACCCCTTGTTTTGCACAACGGAATATGCCCTCCCGTCTGCAGCTAAACACCCCAATAGCTTTTGTAATAGCTTTAGCCCGGTCGGATTGGGCAGCAAAGGGCTGCTTAAATGCCACAAACTCCTCTGCTCCTCCACTTGGACCGCTAGCGCTGACCATAACTATCGCTTGACAGACTGACCACGCGCACCATACACATACTTTTTTCTTCTTTTTCGAATCTTCGGATCACGTGCGTACCGAACCGTGGAGTGGGATCAGTTTGGATTAAGGATCAACCGTGATCCGTTGCACCACTCCAAAGTATAATCAGTGGTTTGCAACCTGTCATGAATTGGAGAGTTTAGGACACATAGACACATTTAGACAGGCAGAGTAAACCAAAGGCAAACTGTTATTACAACTGGAGAAAAGTCCTTAAAGCAGATTCCAACAGTAAAATCAAGAGTATCCAGACCTGCTTGGAAAATCACAGAGGAGGTTAACAGACACTGAGACAAAGACTGACGGGAAGACAACACAACATACACACAAGGATGATCAGGGGAAGCAGGCACAGTTGGATAACAAGATGCAGGCTGAAGATAATCAGAAAACTAGACAGGAGAGGAAGTAACTATCAAAATAAAACAGGAAGTGAGAATGGTAGTAACAAAGTACCTTAAAAAGTACCTGGCTCTTTCAGAAGTTCCATGTTAAGTGTAGACACAACACTGGTTCATCTATTTTAACACAGATCAGTGTTAAATGGCTTAGAAAACTGTAGGCAGTCCTGTGAAAATGGTCAGATACAAGGAACAGACTGAAAATGGGAGAAAATCAGAATCAGAACACTTAATTAATCCTTGAGGAAATGATGCGGTTACAGTTGTTCCACGAGAGTAAGAACAGTAACTGACTAAAGTAAAGCAAATAATAAAATATATTACAAATAGACTGTTAAACTAAGAACATTAAAGTATCCACAAAGTGTTCACTGGTCTCTAAAATCAGCTGAACATCAGGGTTGTTTTCTCACAGAGTTCAATACAATCAGACTCCAACCAAAGGAGTCACCACCTGCTGACCATTGGTTGGTTTTATTGATTTTATATTATTATTTTTTTTTATATTATCATGAATGAAGTGTATATTAAGTGTGTTTAACAAGGTTTAACATTAAGGTTCACTTCTCAATAAAGACACATGAATGGTGGAAAATACTGTGTTAATATTTCTGTGTGGTATCACTATAGGTGACCACATAGCTGCAGGCTCATCTGCACCATCTCTGCAGTCAAAAATAACAATCAACTCATAGTTTTTCCATCAGCCTGCAGAAATAAAATGAGGAAGAACAGTTGAAGCTAAATGTGTGCTGCCCCCCAGATGACATCATGCCTTAGGCCTGCTAGCTGACAGCAAAGAGAGATTATCAAGAGACTGTGAGACGTAAAACAGACAGAATACAGAGCAACAAGGCAGAAAGTTGGAATAGAAGCTCTTCATTTTACTATAAATAACATCTTGATAAAGTATGAAACTTGCTTTATTCTAAAAAACACACAAGCTCTGTGTATATGTGTTCTGTGGTTGCTGCTTTACAACAATTACAAAAATCACACATGTGGTCCATATGAGAGACATACTGAGTAAAGGTGAAAACTAACCAGAACTTTGTTTTGTTGGGATTTGTGTTTATTTGAAATGTAACATGTTAACTTAGCTCACCAAACAAGCCTGAGCTGCATGTAGCAGCTGTGTGTGTGTGTGTGTGTGTGTGTGTGTGTGTGTGTGTACAATTATTCAACACACCTCCTGTACATATCAGTATACAGAGACTGTGTGCCTCTGCAGTGATTGTCTGCAGCTAAAGACATATTAATGCTGTTAGCTCTGTTGTGTTAGTGTTGCGTTTCCAGTACAGAGACACGATCAGGAATGTTTTTCCTGTTGAACTACGTGGGAAGCGAGAGTATAATTACCATCTCTGAGCAACTGAATATGCTAAAAATAATCTGTGCACAAATAACATTAGATATGGCTGTATGGATTTTATTTATATTATTTGTGTTGTGTTTAGAACAATTGTGTGTAAATAAAGGTCTGGCAGAAAAACACACGACCTGTCAGACATCTCATCATTTACCTGTTTGTTTGTTTGTTTTTTAGGACCAGATATAATCCAATTACAGACTTTTACTCGCTGAGTGTTTCATAGGTGAAAATCTTTGTAATTAAACTTACAGTATGTCGCATCTAGTTTTCTACACACATGTTGTAATTACAGTGTTTCAGCTTTATCTGTAATCTGTTTTTTTATATATTGAGTGAGGTTATCAAGTCATCTTCAGATTTGTGTTAATATTTTTCTTTGATATGCCACCAAATAACTTTACTATGAATTCAAATGTTATAATTTTACTTCAGTTTGTGAATCACACACGTCTTTAGTTTAGTTTGAACTACACACTGAGTCACTTCCTGTGTTTGGGGTCACAGCCAAACTTAAAGGCAGAATTTCACCACATCGTGAGAACATTCACAGATCTGTGCTGAGCTTAAAGAAACATTTTGACTGTAGAACTGACTGATAATATTTGAGCTAAGAGGAGAATTAATTTCAACAAAGTTCCTGTGAAAAAAACAATATGAGGAATACAACCGATTCATAAAGATGGAGAAGATCTGGGGCCAAAGGGGCCAAATAAAAATAAAAGGCGCACTTCTGCAGCATCAGTCAGGAGGTACAGAACAACTTATACTACTAGAAGTCAGAATAGTGCTCTTAAGATGAGGAAAACCTGTGACACCATTAATAGTTATGAATATATTAAAACACTGGCTGAGAAGATGACTCTCAGTCTGCAGAAGAAGAAAACTCCAGCAGGATCCACAGGACACGACAACAAAGACAAAACTATGACCTGCAAAGTGTGTCAGTAACTAAGCAACAGAGCACCTTTGTATATTACAGGGAAAGGTAGGAACTGAAGCGAGATCGATCAACTGTAGACCAGACAACAAACGACGGAGGCCCAGAAAAGTGCAATCAAACGATGAGTTTATTGACAACGGAGAACAACCGTCAGCATATGGCTTATTTGCTCTGACAAAAATACACTGAGTTCTGGTTTTATAGCATAGAGGATCACACCCCCACATACACGTCAATACAGGTCAAAAATACATTATGTCCAGTCATTGTTTACAGACAAGGGTACATCTTGTACATCTCTAATAACTATAAACAGACATATAACTTCTCTCTTTGATAACACCTTCCTTTTAAGGTAATAACTTCAAGCTTCAGGGCCTCTAAGGGCTAATAATGGACCCTCGTCCTCAATCACTAAGTAGACTGAATTGGCGCAGGTCTCAAATAAGAAGCAGAAGACACTTGGGCCTTCGCTCAGGCCTGCTACTAGATTTATGTGTATTGTAAGCATGCATGCAATTAACCTGCTATGTTCTCATCTTCCCTCACCATGTATCACCTGGACACTCTCACCAGTGAAGCTTAAAACCCTCTTGGATAGAACATCAACTCTAAACAAGCACAGTTATGCATTGTGTATAGAATGAACTCAACCTGTGAATAGAATGAATGTGATGACAAACATATTCAATGCAATATGAACCCTGTAAACAATATTACTGATAAAATAATACTGTAGAACATGTTATTAATGCATTTATCATAAGGCAGAGTATATGGCAGCAATAAAAGAATCTCTAAATCCCAACAGAACACAAAACAGGAAGAAGCTTAAATGTTTGCAGTGGACAGGAAATGTGAACACGTCACACAACTGCTGTGGTCAAAGCTACAGGAGCTGTTTGAGGTTGGTGTAAAAGGAAGGAAGCACAGAGAGGTGATAGAAGGAGGAGCTGAATATAAACTCTGGTCTTATCTACATTAAGTGCAGCTTCTCTTTGTTCTGCATTTATTATCAATGCAAAGTCGAACACTTTGAGATTAGATGCAGATCAGCGTGCAGGGCTGGACGTGAGGATGGGGCACTCTTTGCTCTGTTTGCTGGGGTTATTCTGTGAGTACAATACACACCTTTACTGTTTGAATGGCAGCGATGAAGGAAAATGTTTCTCACTGGTGACAATTACAGTGTATCACTGCTTTAACCTGTTTACCTGACAGCTTCAGCACAGCAGACTAGATTTTCTTCATGGTTCCAGCCTGTTTGACAGCTAATAGAAACACAAAAATTAGGTGATGAGCAATAACTGTACCATGAATATTTACCTTTTAAAAGCCCCAGTTTATATATTTATTGTGATTTTGTCAGTTGTATAATGTCTGATGATGTTTCATTCATTATTTTAGTGCTCAGTACAGTCATCTATGGAAACACTGAAGGTGAGAAATTGTTTTTTTCTCCCTGTGTTATATTCTGTATCATAAACCAAACATTTCATTGAGATTATTGGTTAAAATGTTAATATAACCATGTTAAGTGTGTGAGCACTCAAACACACACCCACGATACAAACTGTATATTTACTGAAGAGCTGTGGCTTCATACATGTGGATTTTCTTTTCATGTTTATCTGATCTGAAAATATCAACAGTGTGTGTAGTGCAGATTATCTCACTGAGTTATGCTGTTGGCATGTATGCTGGATTATATAGTGGGATTTTTTTGGATTACCTCTTGGAGTTGTAAAAATGCTAATTATCAAAAGCTGCACACAGATGACAAATTAAAGGAAAAACCAACATGAAACATGGTAACCAAATGCTGCTCTGAGCTCAGCATAGAGTTTGTTACCTTCATCCCTCATCTGGTCTTTTAATTAGAAGCTGTCTAACACGTCACTCCAAAGTCTCTGTAGATGTTCAGTGTGTTGAATTGTGTGGCTGTTCTGGGACCATCAAACAACAGCTGACAAACAATGAGACAATTATAACAATAATAATAGTTTAATATTTAATGACTGAAACAAAATGGTTTGCTATATTTACGTATGAGCTACAGATGCAAGCAGCACATTTTCTGTACATCTTGAAGTCACTGACTGGGCTCTGCACTTTTTTTTCTGTTTCCTTATCAAGAGCATCCAAGGACATGTATCCCTTTAGAAATAAACTTAGCCCTATAATTCTCTACTAGCCACACAAACATACTGCAACAGAAAGACTCGATGATTAGACACAGGGGGTTACAGGTGGGTCCTTGGATGATCTTGATAAGGAAACAGCCTTTATTGTTTTATGACTTGTTTTGCTGACTGTTGGGGCCCGAGCTGTAACCCCTCTGTCTAATCATCGAGTCTTACTGTTGCAGTGCGTTTGTGTGACTAGTAGATAATTATAGGGCTAGTTGCATTAAAGGAACATTGGGTGTCAATACAGGGCTAGTGTGGCTAGGTGAGAATGTGTGTTTTTAGAAGTATCACAAGAAAAGTTTATTTCTAAAGGGATAAATGTTATTTGTGGTACTCTGTTTAAAAACTACAAGGCTCTGTCTCTTTCGGAGCGCAAAAGAAAGTGAAATGCACCTAAACTAGTTGAATTAAATCATCTATGTCTAAATAACAGAACGCCGAGACCTATGCGATCCTTAAAAACAGTTTAATTAATTAAAATACATAAAGTGCAGGTATATTACTACTACCATGGATGGAGCAGGTGTAGAGAGATGGCAGTCTGCTAAAATGACCAACATCACGGTCAGAGGAGGGACTAGAAATGCAGACGTGGCTCACAGATCTCTTCAGAGAGCTCAACAGATGAATAAAGTCATTTTTAAGTTTTTCAGACTGTTCTTTGCAGAATTGTTCCTGCATGAACAACGATGTTTTTTAATTAATTTAGTAAAAATTAATCTCAAAATACTACATAAATCTTAATTACAGTTCACGTATATTTTATATTTATTTATTATTCAATATATGAACAGTGTATGAACATACTGTCACAGATTGTGTTTGTGCATAAAAGTGTTTCAGGTTGTTAACTTTGTGGTTGTGTTGGATCTAGATGCTGTGCTAACTATTGAACCCAGCCGGTCCAGTTTTTTCATCGGAGAGTTTGTTACCTTCAAATGTGACATGAATGAAGGAGAAGACACTGACTGGTGGTACAGAGTCAACAAGGATGGTCGAGAATTTATCGCCTACAACACATATAAAGAGTACACATTAAAATTAAATCTACAGGTGACAGTGGTAAATATCAGTGTTCTGGTCTCAGGATGGGATCATCTTATACAAAGAACAGTAACACCGTCTCTATAACTGTATCAGGTAAGTCCTCAGTGTCCAATAATGTGATGATTCATGTTGAAAATCATCTGAATTATAAAACTCTGAATACATCTAATTAATGTTGTCATTGAAACTTGCTCACAGTATACACAGTACTACAATACTCACAGATTGACAATTATTATTACTAAATGTGTTATTTTAATATATAACAAGAATAACTGTGGATTAAATTCATTTTAAATAAGGAGAAGAAGAAACATCAAAAGCTTCATAAAAATTAAGCTGATGATGTTTCTGTTATCTAAACCTGAAACTAGGCAGATCCCTCTGAACCCATCATTGTGTTTCCTTCAAGAGTGAACAGGGCTGCTCGTGATTTTTCGTTTTTATGGGCCGATGGGGTTTTATTTCTTTTCTTTTTTTAACGGTATAAATTAATGGTGGTGGATTGGCCAGTTGGTCATGATCGACTCTGTGCTGGACCAATTACAGCCGAGGAGGTCTGACTTTAAAGTTGAGGTGAAAAGGAACGCGATTTGTCCCGTACTATTTCAGCTAGAAAGTTGCTAATTCAATCATGAAACTGATCAACGATCAGCTGATCGGCTTTTCTCTCTGCGCCAGAAAGAGGAAACCAGTGGATGCAGCACATTTAAGCTTGATCAGCTGTTGTTAGAATTTATTTAATATTATTTTCTAGTATCAGCTGATGTTTGCTGGAGCCACAGCTGTAAAGCTGCTGGTCATGATATCAGTTTGGTTATCTGGTGAGAGGGAAACATGAAGATGAAACCAGGAGATGTCCTTACTGAATCATCAGAGCTGAACAGGTGATGGAGAAACAGGTTTACCTTTTAGGTGACATGAATGAGTTGAAGGGAAGTTATGAACTGTTTCTGAGAGACAAATAACACCAGGATCCTTTTCTAAGTGGTGTGAAGGGGAGAAATATTTTACTGCTATTATTTGCTGCTATTTTATAATCATCATTACCATTTCATGTGATGTTGCATTCAGATGCATTCAGATGTTCAAATATATTGGTATTATATTAGTCTTTATTACAGGTTCAGTTATAATCAGTTGAATCTATAATTTAAAGGTTTTTGAATGTTTTTATATTCTTACACATAGTCTTCAGTGGGTGAGAAAACTGAGTTGCAGGCTGACAGGAAACGGCGTGCTTTTGCAGAAGTGAAACCGAAAGCAGAGTGAGTGCAAGCCAAAGAGCAGGGTGTTATTATGCATGTATCGTTGATTAACACACACACTTAGTTAGAAGGATCACTGATAGGGGAAAATTCAAATTGCTTTGCTTGGGGTGGCTTTTAGACTATATTAGGAGGAGCAAACATATTGGCAGATCTAAGATCATCATTCGAGTGTGACATTTAGCCTAGAAATTACACAGAGTTCAGCTGTGTATGTGCACAGGCCTTATGTCTGGCTAAGATGAGAGGTGTGAGGTTAGCTGGGGTGCAGACAGGTCATGACATGTACTTAGCATACACTGCAGACACATACACACCATGGTAGATCTATTTTGGTAGGGCAGAAATGCAGAAGTGTGCCGGCGTGCTTAGAGGAAGTGCACCTGATGTTCCAGGGAGATAAGCGACAGCGGGCGGGCTGACAGGAAGCATCAGCCGTGAGACACGAAGATGATGTTCTATGTTAAAAGTCATTGTGGTTTTGGTGTGACGTATTTCTGCCTAGTAACAGAAAAGGGGCTGTACTACCTTAACCCCATAAAACAGTTGTCTGAATATGAGAAAGACAGTTCAACACTGATTGGGTTGTTGAACTCACACATGTGTTTATTAAAATACTGTCTAATTGCACACCGGACTGGATCTGTGGTTATTTATGGATTCCTCTCTCAACATTGAACCCTAACATTTGGGGGCTCGTTCGGTGAGAGAGAGGTAGAGGGGTAGATGGAGAGATCCGGGGTCCGTGGTAATTGGACGGGCAGACGGTAATCAGTGGTGAAAGTGAGCAGGCATTCCCGGGGCATTTAAAGGTAAGACACTGCCTGTTGAAATAGATTTCCAAAAGGTGTCACATTGGGCATGTCAAATTAAAAGCCTGGTCACTGTAATTACTGGTGAAGGTCTGTTTTGAGTTTGATGGGAATTTCATGAGCATGCTGGTTGAAGTAATGATAAGTGATAAGTAAAAGTACTGGGTTCAAGTCCCAAAGAAAAGGAAAAGAGTTAAAGTGAGTTCAAGTCTCACGTAGAAAGTAGGGAAATTGGTCATTTCTGTGGGTTCAAGTCCCGCTGGACATTGGGTCTATCTTGTGATGGTCATCTCGTGGGTTCAAGTCCCCTATGTCCACAAAGGTAGATCTGCCTCAATCTTAATCCTGTTTTGGGCTTAGATTGTTGTTTCAAATTATTGTAAATTTTTCTAGGACGACAGCGGCGTCTGTTAAGAAGCGCATTTTCTCGGAGGTAACGCTCCCTCCTGGATAAAGACGTTTATCCTTGACCTAGCGGCGACTAATGGGATAGTACGGCACGACAAGCCGGGGAAAACTGGGGAATTTCCAAAATTGCTAGGGGTTCAAGTCCCCTATTCTTGAGCTTTTTTGGCTACCGGTAAATTAAGTTAGGGCTAGAAATCTGGACAGAGCAGTTCGAGTCTGGTCTGTTAAATTGGTCGCAAAAAACCTGAAGGTTTGCCCGTTCGAGTCGGTTATGGAAAATTTTCGAAATTTGTAGGAGCGACAAGGCCTAAAAAAAATCTGTGCAGTTGTAATTAAAGACGTCTGTAATATAAAATATGAGATCTATGAGTAAGATCAGTCTCTGTGTCAGTAATGCACAGCCGGATGTGCACGGATGGTGTGTGTAAATGCAAATGAGCAGCAGTGACGCGCAGAGAGGGTGGTTTCAATTTCGAGAGGACTGAGAGCTTTTTGCTAAATGCCTGTATATAAGAGGTTGGTTTTGCTTATTATGAGAGTGTAAATACAGTTTGAATATATTAGTGTGGATGTATAGAAAATGATTAGAAAATGACTGAATTTTGATAGATGTATAGTTCGTGAGCCATAAATGTTGGTGTGGTTTATTTTTCAGTTATGTGTGTGTGGGGAGAAGCTGTGAGACGATGAGAGGTTTCAGTTTTCTTTTTCTTTTTTCTTTTGACTTGCTCTTTCTGATCATGGAAGGCATGTCCAAAATACTTGTATGAAAGCGTATTTTGTGTGATTTTAACTGTGTGAATGCTGTCAGTATTTGGTTGGAGTGACTCTCCGTGAGTTCTCGGAGTGAGAGAAAAAGGCAGGGTGTGTGAGACGACTCATGGCGTCTGAAAGAGGTTAGAACCTTTAAAAGGGTGTGTGAGAGGAAGGTGTGTGTGTGACTGATGATGTCAGGGGAGCCCCCAGAGAAATAGACAGAGTTAAATTCTAAGAAGCTGAAGCGAATGCATGTTTTAAGAAAAAGTAATAAAGTAATAAAATTATATTAATTACAGGGTTTAGAAAAGAGACAGACCGAGAGAAATAAATACATGAACTAACAATTACATTAATGAATTGAAAACGCACGTACACAAACTGTTACATGTGAAATTATGGTTGGAAAGTTTAATAAAGAAAGCAGTTTACACTCCTTTAATTTCCAGAACCAGTGTGTCCCCTAGACCTGATAACACTCTTGCCCAGTTGGCCCCTGTAGTAGGCAGGCAGGGAAGGCTGGACAGCCCATGACGGGTAAGATCCCACCTCGAAACCCTGGGACAACCTAAGGCAAGGCGCAGTCACAATTGCTTGAACCTAAGTCCCGGAGTGACCTTGGAGTCACTGGAGGAGACGGGATTTAACAGGTAAGGCCACTGGGCACAGACGAAGGGGAAATGTCATTAACAATGACCAGTGATGAGCCAAAGAGAGAAAACACACCCTGTCAAAAGGAGTTTGAAACACTGCAAAAGAAACATTTACAAGATCACAAAGATCATAAAGAAACATTTATAAAAATCACACATAAAAACAGGAAATGCACTAACCTTACAGAGATAAGCTCATGCAGAGTAATGCATAGATAGTGATTGAAATTTGGCTAAGAACACAAACATATGTAATTAAATCAGCCTGGTAATTTCATGAGGGT
The DNA here is from genome assembly GCF_013358895.1 of Oreochromis aureus. Taxonomy (NCBI): domain Eukaryota; kingdom Metazoa; phylum Chordata; class Actinopteri; order Cichliformes; family Cichlidae; genus Oreochromis; species Oreochromis aureus. The sequence continues at coordinate 28,846,027 of NC_052944.1, forward strand.
TAAAATGGTGTGAATGTTGAAGAAAAGACACTTAAAACACACTTGGATAAAATAGAGTTGTGGTGGAATAACTCAAACGAAGCTGTATGACAAGGGAGTGAGTTAGGGAAAAAAAAAACAAACAAAAAAAAACAACAAAACAAAAGAGAAGTGATTACTTAGGAGTGCTCTTGCACTGATTGATAAGGGTAAGTGATTAGTATAGAAAGAAAATGAAAAAATTCAATAATGTGATAAGGTTTAAATATGTATTTTTCTTGTCAAGGTGGCTGTTGAGCTGTGGGTTTATGCAAATTAGCTGGAGCAGAGACACTTCCTGTGTGCGTGTGTGTCGGAGGCTTTCAGTTCAGTTCAAGAGAGAGCAGTGGCTGTTGAAGAGTATTTGGCGAAATATAATGGTAAAGTATCAGGGTATTTGATTACGGTGGTCAGGTCTGTTCAGAGGGGCAGATTTGGACAGGAAATTTATAATTTAAGGATGATATGTGGTTGAAATTGGTTTTTATTTTGTGCTGAATGAACACATGGTAAAGTGAGGAAGGGTGACATTGTGCAAACGGTCTTTGATCTTTTGACGAGGTTTTCGGTGTGTTGAACGGGTGAAATTTAAGATTGTTTCAGATTTTTGAGGCTGTTGTTTCTATTTCAAGAGAGGGAGTTTTGATAAACATGGACATGTCTAAAAGGGCCCATAGTTTTTGTAACAGTGCACTTAGAGAAAAACCTGTCAGGTGATTTTGTTTTGTACTTTGATGAGCTAATAATCAGCTCTCTTTTTCATTTTTGTTCTAAGCAGGCCTGGAAGAGAGTGAACGGACGGCGCTGACAAAATTACCAAGTACGAAAATCAGGTGGGCATTACAGAATTATAATTGATTACAATCAGAGACTGAGTGGCGGCGAGTCCCCGTCTAAAAAATGATTGCAGCGAGTCAATCCAGTCAAAAGTATGGCGAACTATTTTCCTAAAAAGGAAAACGAAATAAAACAAATGATTGAGCTCATTTTGCTGATGTGGAGCATCTGATGACGTGCGCAGAAGGCTGCAGATCAGCAAAAATATCATGTGTGAATGCATGTGAGTGAATGTGAGTGACTGGACTAAGGTGGGAATGAATAAATGTGGACAGATTTATCATGTGAGGAAAAGAAAGGGATGCTTTGTTTTGCTTTTGCCATAAGCAGGACAAGTGGGAGACTTAAATCTGGGGATGCTGATGTTCCTTTGAGTGAATTTCTGTTTTATTGATTTGGGTTAGACCATATTAATACATTATAAAATGCTAAAAGGGAAACATTGATGTAACTCAAGTTACCATTAACTGAGGTAACACATGATTAATAACTGTTCTGTTTAAGTTTATTTTGTGTCATGACACAGATTGGATCATATAGGGGGAGAGTTGAGTAAAGGTTTTGTTTCCAGGAAGTTCCAAGGATCCAGACTTTGCATGGAGCAACGAGTTGGAGAAGATTTGACATGATGATTAGATTGATTTTGTTCCTTAAACACAGGTTTTCAGGGCTGGAGCAAAATACCGGAGAGGAGGATGGCTGAGCTGTTCTGAGAAATGAAATGAAATGACTAACCTTTTTTCCTTTTAATTGGTTAAGCCTGGGTGGAGCACTTTGAGTTTTTTGCCACATGAGATGTGTCAAAAAAGAGAGGGATTTAAGATTTAATTTGTTTAATTTGAAATGGGTTTTAGTATGATTTTATAACGATTGGGGTTGTTTGATAATTTAGATAGGGTAAAACCGAGGCAGAGATTGTAAAGAGGAGTAAAATGAACTGAATTAGGTTGAGAAGATAAATTGCTGGTGTTAATAAGAAGTTCTACACCAAACTTAAAGGGGAACCGTGGGAATAAAGGATATGCTTTGGGGAAAATAGTGAACATTTGATGAGTAGAAAATGTGGGATTTCTTTTTGATTTTTAGGATAAGTTGTAACAGTGACATAATGCTAGAATGTTGTTATAATGTAGGCTTTAGAAACAGATAGTAAATAGATTTATTTCTAGGGTAGAGGAGAGCTTTTTATGAGGATGTTAAAAGTGTTATGGACTCAAATGAATAATATTGGAGATTATATATGTAGAAATGATTTTTCCTTACACATTGCAATCGTGCTCATTAACAGAGTTGATGTTCGGTCCATTTAAAGGTCATAAGCTTCGATGAGCGTTATGTCTCAGTCGATATATTGTAGGGGACTTGGGTAACAGAAGGATAAACAGCATTCACGCTTACAAACACATATGGTTTAAACATAGGTGAGGCCTAGGGCCTGAAATTCCTTTAGCTTTTAACTGAATTTGAGTTGGCCCAATAACAAATGACAGAAAGAGGAACTGAATAGGAGTTTTGCTTGTAACTAAACTGAGTGACATATAAAATATTGAGATAACACATGCAGCTCTAACTTAGTCCTCTTATATAAAAAGCAGTTACAGGATAACAAATACTTGTTGAAGCAAAACAGAAGCAAAGGGAGAAAGCTTATATATGTTGGTTAAGTCTGATAAAGTTTAAGTTAGAAGGAGTCATTACATTAAGAGCAGCAAAATGAAATAAAATGATATATTCAAACAGGTTATCACCCAGGAAATGGGAGTTCAAAATGCAGTTAGAGTTCAGCTTTTAGCTATGATGAAGTTTATCTAGGAGCAATTAACTATGTGCTTACACTGAGTGATTAAAGTGGTTGTTTTCCTTTGATCCTCTTAAAGACAACGCTTTCAGAGGTTCACAAATGCTGAGTAATGTTGAATAAGATATAAAAATAAATGTTGAAAAACCAAATACGTAATTAGGTTCATGTTTTGAGTAACATTAGGTTGAGTAACATTAGGTTTGAATAAAGAAGACAACTGAGGGACATAAGGCAGGGAAGCCGTACTAGGGAGAAAGTGTTTTGTTTCCTTTGCAGGTGGCCAGATTTCCACTAGAGTGGGACCCAGAAGAGGAGCAGAGACCACTTAAGCATGAAGTGTTCTCAAGTGGGAGCGGGCATTTTATAACTAAGACCACCTAGATGACATGAGGTTGTCTGATTTGTTAAGTCACAGGATGCCAAGAGAGGGTCAGAGCTAAGAACAGTGATCCTAATGTCCATGATGTCAGGGGTGGACAGGGAAGCAGTTGAATGGGCCAAGGAGTGACCCAACATAATGTATGGCGACCTCTGGTGTGCCAGAGGTCGAGAGTGGGAGTGTGAAGGGGAGAAATATTTTACTGCTATTATTTGCTGCTATTTTATAATCATCATTACCATTTCATGTGATGTTGCATTCAGATGCATTCAGATGTTCAAATATATTGGTATTATATTAGTCTTTATTACAGGTTCAGTTATAATCAGTTGAATCTATAATTTAAAGGTTTTTGAATGTTTTTATATTCTTACACATAGTCTTCAGTGGGTGAGAAAACTGAGTTGCAGGCTGACAGGAAACGGCGTGCTTTTGCAGAAGTGAAACCGAAAGCAGAGTGAGTGCAAGCCAAAGAGCAGGGTGTTATTATGCATGTATCGTTGATTAACACACACACTTAGTTAGAAAGATCACTGATAGGGGAAAATTCAAATTGCTTTGCTTGGGGTGGCTTTTAGACTATATTAGGAGGAGCAAACATATTGGCAGATCTAAGATCATCATTCGAGTGTGACATTTAGCCTAGAAATTACACAGAGTTCAGCTGTGTATGTGCACAGGCCTTATGTCTGGCTAAGATGAGAGGTGTGAGGTTAGCTGGGGTGCAGACAGGTCATGACACGTACTTAGCATACACTGCAGACACATACACACCATGGTAGATCTATTTTGGTAGGGCAGAAATGCAGAAGTGTGCCGACGTACTTAGAGGAAGTGCACCTGATGTTCCAGGGAGATAAGCGACAGCGAAGGCGGGCTGACAGGAAGCATCAGCCGTAGACACGAAGATGATGTTCTATGTTAAAAGTCATTGTGGTTTTGGTGTGACGTATTTCTGCCTAGTAACAGAAAAGGGGGCTGTACTACCTTAACCCCATAAAACAGTTGTCTGAATATGAGAAAGACAGTTCAACACTGATTGGGTTGTTGAACTCACACATGTGTTTATTAAAATACTGTCTAATTGCACACCGGACTGGATCTGTGGTTATTTATGGATTCCTCTCTCAACATTGAACCCTAACAGTGGCTGACAGCTGGTAACTGTGCAGGGGCGGGTCTAGCAAAGTTTTGCCAGGGGGCCAGGTAGGGCATTAACAGGGAGAGGGGGGCACAAAGAAATACTTTTCTTTCTTATTCTCATTTAAAATATCTAGCTAATAATAAATAATTATCTGAATCTTACACCCAAAGTTTTCATCTGATGTAAAATGCTTAGAAATCCATTAATTATTAAGTATTAAGTATTCAGTAAATATTAAGTCTAGTATATACCCTAGTACGTTATAGTATTCTTTCCTTTGGGAAGGTACCATCTGTGCAGTCTGCTATTCTGTTGAAGAAAGATGTTGAATTAATTTAATTACTGGAGAAAAATGATAGATTTCTGTGCATTTGTTTTATATGTGCATTAAATTAAAATCAGTTTTGTCAGTTAAGCATCTTGAGGCAGAGGGTACGAGAGTGGTTCCCTATTTTTTTTCTTTTCTTTTTTTGCTGAGAGTTGGCAACGCTATTAGTGAGGTATATGTAATTATAGATTAGGTTGTTTTATATTTTTGCTAAGTACCGTTTAGAATACCAGAATAGTGAGGATGGTGTAGGTTTAAGTTTATTATAAAAGCTGGTCTTAGATCAGCTAAGAGTTAACATAAAACCAGGGCAACAATGGAATGGTTCAAAACAAAACATATCCATGTGTTAGAATGACCCAGTCAAAGTCCAGATCTAAATCCAATCGAGAATCTATGGCAAGATCTGAAAACTGCTGTTCACAAACGCTGTCCATCTAATCTGACTGAGCTGGAGCTGTTTTGCAAAGAAGAATGGGCAAGAATTTCAGTCTGTAGATGTGCAAAGCTGGTAGAGACAAACCCTAAAAGACTGGCAGCTGTAATTGCAGCAAACGGTGGTTCTACAAAGTATTGACTCAGGGGGCTGAATAATTACGCACACCCCACTTTTCAGTTATTTATTTGTACAAAATGTTTGGAATCAAACATGAATCAATAAAAATAAAACTGATTCATGTTTGTGGCTGTAATGTTACCAAATGTGGAGAAGTTCAAGGGGGCCGAATACATTTGCAAGCCACTGCAAATAAAATTGTATTTTATAACCTAAAACGGAACATAGTGGAAACAAAGAGACATTTAGAAGCACAAGAAAACAACATGATACTGAAAGGGCAAGATACACAGCCCAATATAATCCACAACTAAAACTCCAAAAGAACAAGTCATGAATTATGTAAAAATGGAAACATTATAAAACTGAAGATTCAAGATCAAGATTTAAGATTCAAAGTGTTTATTGACATGTGTCTAAAGAAAAAAAAAGGCATTTCTCTGTGTAATGAAATTCTTTCTTTGCTGTCCACTCACAGATGCTGATTAATATATACATTAGAAATACAGGGTGGGCCATTTATATGGATACACCGTAATAACATGGGAATGGTTGGTGATATTAAAGTCCTGTTTGTGGCACATTAGTATATGTGAGGGGGCAAACTCCTCAAGATGGGTGGTGACCATGGTGGCCATTTAGAAGTTGGCCATCTTGGATACAACTCTTTTTTTTTCAATAGGAAGAGGGCCATGTGACACATCAAACTTATTGGTAATGTCACAAGAAAACCAATGGTGTGCTTGGTGTCAACGTAACTTTATTCTTTCATGAGTTTTTTACAAGTTTCTGGCCACTTATAAAATGTGTTCAATGTGCTGCCCAAGGGCGTAGATTTGGCATGGACGGAAGGGACGTGTCCCCACCAATATCCAGCGATTATTGAATTGTCCCCACCAATAATTTGATCTCTGCGAGTAAAGAAAAACAAACCCGACAGAAAGAAAGAAAAACACGATCTGTCAACGTCTCATTCACCCAGCGGTGCAGAAAGAGTTAAATTACGTTCTCTACTGGCAAATATGCCCAATGTGATTGGCTGTGCCTTTCAGGGAGCTCTGTTTAGTTTTAGCAGCGGCAATCCTGCGCTGCGAGGAGGAGAGGAGGATGGCAGCAAAAAGGAAGAACCTGGATATAAGAAAGTAATTTTCAAAGAAACCTGTAAGTCACTTAAAGCCAAGCTCAGTCATTCTCGTCATAATAACGTTACAGGCTATGCTAGGCTTTGGCCCACATCAGTCTAAAATTGTATGCAACCGTGAATAACGTGTTTTGGAAACTAACTGCACAACAGGCAGCACTATTAGTTATCTCAGTCTCAGAGTAACATTTCTAATTTTGATTGAAACTGTCAGAGAAAACGGCAGCCTCGAGCAAGCCAGGATATTAGTTTACAGAGGCTGTTAAAATTATGTCTAAAGTTAAAATGTTGGTGACACAATAATTTCATCCTAATGGCACTGACATATTCATATGGTTAGTTTTTGAGACAAAATGTCATGAGGTAGTCATGATTTTGCAAATATTCCACCTTGTAGTGCAGTTTGCACAAATTGTTTAAAAATGCACTCACCCTACAAACATTACTGATGAGTCAAGATCTGCACAAAGTGACAGAAACACTGAAGCAGCTACACATTTTATTCTTATTGTCATGTATGTCCTATTTGACAGGTGACAGAAGAACCAACACAAAGCTCAGAGAGTAATGGTGACACAAGATCACAGGTGAAATTGGATGATGACTTGGTGGTTCATGACTGTATTTGAAGCACATGTGTGACTGCATGTATTTGGAATGTCTCACTGTTATTTATCAGGTGAGAGAGGCAGCTCTGCCATGTTGTAGCTCGGACAGAGGGGAAGAGGCGAGGTCACAGGTGACTGGCTGATGATTTGGTGCTATAGATTAACTAGTATTTATTATCATGACAATTGTTAGGCTGCTGATGTAAATTGATTCATTAGTGTGTATTTGACAAAGAATCTGAATTGAGGAGTCTCACTTTTTATATGGCACGAATCAATGTGTTATTTTATTAGGTGGCAATATGTCCTAGTGCAGTCAGAGGGGAAGAGCCAGGGCCAAAGGTGAGACACATCAAGCACAGAATAATAATTTTAATCTGAGGATAAAACACATGTACTGAGGCTGAAAGAAGCTTCAGTGCTCTCAGAAGACTAAAAAGATGTCTAAGGTCAACTATGACTCAAATGAGATTAAACAATGCTGGTGTATGTCCACCAGGACAGACTGGACAGTATAGATGGAAAACCAATATGCCAGCAGTTTATCTCAGTTAATGAGGGGAGAAGGCATGTGTTTGGCTGCTTCACATAGTGGAGATTGAGTTGTTGTGTGGGACACCAGTAGTCCATGTCTGTTGCTGTAACAGTAGTTCATGTTTAGAATAAAAAATCCCAGCTCACTGATTTGATCGGGGCAATAGTGCCTAAAATGTTGCATAATTTTGCTGAGAGATCTTTTACTTTGTGGTAATCTTAGATGAGTAGTTTTATGGACAAAAACCAGCAGGTCATTCAGTGTTCCCTTAGTGCTAATGTATCAGAGATGTTGGTGTACTATAACTAAACTAATGTTAAGTCCTTAAAGTCATATTCTTTTATTGTCATGACTGTATTTGAAGCTATTTTTATTTTTGTATGGTACCTGATTTATATGGAATATGGCTGAAGTAAACTAAAGCCTAAAATACTTAGTCGGTCATTTGTTTAATAGTAATGTAACATTATATAATTCACATATAAAACTATGAATTGTAATTTTAAATGGTTTAAAAGCATGTAGAATAGCATATGTAGGCAAGTATATTTCTCCTTTTTTATCAAGAAGCAAAGACAAAAAGGGAAAAAAAAGGTTCGGCGGTTGAATCATCCGTCCCCACCAATGCCAAAACCAAATCTACGCCCTTGGTGCTGCCCATTGTGTTGGATTGTCAATGCAACCCTCTTCTCCCACTCTTCACACACTGATAGCAACACCGCAGGAGAAATGCCGGCACAGGCATCCAGTATCCGTAGTTTCAGGTGCTGCACATCTCGTATCTTCACATCTTAGACAATTGCCTTCAGATGACCCCAAAGATAAAAGTCTAAGGGGGTCAGATCGGGAGACCTTGAGGGCCATTCAACTGGCCCACGACGACCAATCCACTTTCCAGGAAACTGTTCATCTAGGAATGCTCGGACCTGGCACCCATAATGTGGTGGTGCACCATCTTGCTGGAAAAACTCAGGGAACACGCCAGCTTCAGTGCATAAACAGGGAAACACATCATCATGTAGCAATTTCAAATATCCAGTGGCCTTGAGGTTTCCATTGATGAAGAATGGACCCACTATCGTTGTACCCCATAAACCACACCAAACCATCACTTTTGTTGTTCCAACAGTCTTGGAGGGATCCATCCAATGTGGGTTAGTGTCAGACCAATAGCGGTGGTTTTGTTTGTTAACTTCACCATTCACATAAAAGTTTGCCTCATCACTGAACAAAATCTTCTGCGTGAACTGAGGGTCCTGTTCCAATTTTGTTTTGCCCATTCTGCAAATTCTGTGCGCCGATCTGGGTCATCCTCGTTGAGATGCTGCAGTAGCTGGAGTTTGTAAGGGTGCCATTTGTGAGTAGCTAATATCCGCCGAAGGGATGTTCGACTAATGCCACTCTCCAGTGACATGCGGCGAGTACTACCCTGTGGGCTCTTGCTGAATGAAGCTAGGACAGCCACTGTTGTTTCTTCATTAGTGACAGTTTTCTTGCGTCCACATTTTGGCAAATCCAACACTGAACCAGTTTCACGAAACTTAGCAAGCAGTTTGCTAACTGTAGCATGGGAGATGGGTGGTCTCGTAGGGTGTCTTGCATTGAAATCTGCTGCAATGACCCGGTTACTGCGTTCACCAGATATCAACACAATTTCAATCCGCTCCTCACGTGTTAACCTCTTCGACATGTCAATGGCTGTGAACCAAGAGAAACTTGTAAATAACTCAAGTAAGAATAAAGTTACGTTGAAACCAAGCACACCATTGTTTTTCTTTTGACATTACCAATAAGTTTGATGTGTCACATGGCCCTCTTCCTATTGAAAAACAAAAGTTGTATCCAAGATGGCCGACTTCTAAATGGCCACCATGGTCACCACCATCTTGAGGTTTGCCCCTCACAGATACTAATGTGCCACAAACAGGACTTTAATATCACCAACCATTCCCATGTTATTACGGTGTATCCATATAAATGGCCCACCCTGTAGAACATAAAAAATACAAATAGTACAAATAAATAAATGAAGACAGAAAAGGAAACAAGATATTGAAGTGTGAAACAGATGTGTGCAAAGAGCTATAGCTTAACATGCTGGGTTAATATGTAGGATGACCTGATGTGCAAAAAATTATTATTACTGTTCGAAAATAGGTCAGGTGTTCAAGAGTCTGATAGCAGTGGGGAAAATGGAGTTGTTAAGTCTGGTTGTTCTGGATTTCACACTCTGAACCTCCGTCCCGAGGGCAGAAGTGTGAACAGTCCGTGTTGGGGGTCTTTGAGGATGGAGGCAGCTCTCCTCTGGACTCTGCAATGGTAGATGCTCTGCAGAGAGGGCAGCGGAGTCCTGGTGATCTTCTCCGCAGTTGTTATCACTCTCTGCAGGTGTTTGTGGTCTATAGCAGTAGTGCTGCCGTGCCATGCAGTGATGCAGCTGGTCAGTTTGCTCTCCACAATGCAGCTGTAGAAGCTGCTGAGGATCTTGGCCGACATACCAAATTTCCACACCCTCCCCAGGAAATACAGCAGCTGCTGAGCCTTCTTGACCAGCTGTGTGGTGTTAAGTGTCCAGGTGAGGTCCTCAGAGACGTAGATACCCATGTACCTAAAGCTGCTCACCCTCTCCACTTCAAGGCCCCGGATAATCAGTGGCTGGTGAGGCCTCTTCTCCCTCGTGTCCACTATCATCTCCTTTGTCTTGTCAGTGTTGAGGGTGAGGTTGTTGTCCTCACACCATGACACTAGACCGGCCACCTCTCTCCTGTGAGCCGCTTCGTCCCCTCCAGTAATGCAACCGATCACTGCAGTGTCGTCCGCCAACTTAAAAATGATGTTATCTTTGTTGGAGGTGACACAGCCGTGGGTGTAGAGGATGGGACTGAGGACGCAACCTTGTTGAATGCCAGTGTTTGTAATAATGCTGGCTGAAGTCCTGTTGCTGATCCTGACAGACTGGGGCCTGCCAGTCAATCCTGTAGCCAGTCACATAGCGTGGGGTGTAGGCTGAGTGTTGCCAGCTTGTGAGTGAAAATGAACTGAAAGTAAAATGTACTGAAAAGAACATCAGTATGGCCATCATTATTTGCTTGGAAAGTCTAAAGTTTGTTGGCTTTGAACAGCCAGAGAACACAATCCCCAGCTTAGAGCGACTAAAAGTAACTTCTTTTAACATTCTGTCATTCTCCTTCTTTATCAAAAATCCACTAAAAATAGTCATTTGAAAAAAAAATATTTGCCATTTTTCATGAATTTGGGTTCCTCTGTTTATAGCAATTAAACCAAGTTTTCGAATGCAATATATTATGCTTTACTAATGTAACGCTGCATGCCAAATCAATTTTAAAAATATTTGTGAATTCTGTATTGAAAAATGCAGGCTTGTTTCAGAATTTATCTTTATGTTCTTAAAAATGTATTAAAAGTACAAGACTGGAAAAAGTACAAGAATGCAATAAAAAAAATACAACCAAACAAGCTTAATTAACAGTTTGAAATACAGAACATAATGAAAATATATAAATATCTATTTTTCCCCATATCCAAGTATCAAAGAAAATGTAAAAACAAATTACATTCTTTCCTCAGTTTCTATTAATAAGACTTAAATTTACATGAAATAATTCAACATTGTCTCCTTCTGAATAATGTATATGAAGACAAAAAGAGACAAAAAGAAAAATGGAGAATGTCCTGATGCATTCTCAATCATCCAGGTAAGTAAATCCCCAAAGTTTGATTCTGTTCATCTGGACGTAGCGTTTAAAGTGGGAGAAACTTTTTGTCACTCATCCAAGTGACTTCTTCAGTCTCAGCAGACTTGCAGGTTTCCCCAGTCTTATAAACAGTACATTGCAGTTTCAGTCATTATGCAATGTACTATTTAATAGAATAACTTGCTCTGTATTTATCTGGAGGCACTGTGTGTGAAACCCTTTTGAACAGCTGTTACACTAGAACAAAGCAACTGTATAAAATGGAGTGAGGGAATGGAGCTATAAATAGATTAATATAGAGACATGAAAATAAACTTAAATATAAACACATGAACACAAGTAATAACAGTAATGTTTCTGGGATATAATAGACAATATGAGCATACAGGTGTGAAAGTAAACATTGTGCCACACAAAGTGAGAGAGTGCAGTGAATCATGTTTATTCCTGTTCAATATGTGTCTGACACAAGTGGATGAATTCAAGAGTCTAATAGCAGCAGGAAGGGAAAACCTAGTGTGTCATTCCCTCAGAGCAGGGTTGAAGGAATTTGTTGCTGAAAATGTTCTTCACATTGTCTGTGTTATGGAGGGGATGAGAGTTATTTTCCTTGATTGCCAGCAGTCTGTCACTGACCACCTCCTCCAGGGTGGCAAGCATAACATCAACAACACACTATGCCTTCCCGATGACTTCCACTCTGTTTACATTCTTTTCTTTGATGCCTGCATCCCAGCTTGACGATTCCAAGACCCTTTTTGTAGTCAGTGGGTGTGTGGGCAGACAACTCCTGCTTGTCACCCATTGGATTCCCTGGTATTTGTAAGATGGCACTATCTACAGATTAGGACACATCAACTGTGATATTAAAAAAATGACATGATAACATAGTCCTTGGTCAGTTTACCGAGCATTTCTCAGTTTTGTACTTTATAGTTCTGGTCATCATGTAGCCGCTAAGACTGGTGGACCTAAATCTTCACCTCCAAGTCCGTTCACATACAAGAGGAAGGGGAGTGAGTGGGTCAGCGCTCAGGGCACAGAAACTAAGCTGGCTTTGAACACACACCATTTATTTCCATAAAAAAAACACAGCCAGAATCACAAATACAAGTTAAAATCCCCCGTATACAATAAAAAGAGTGTTCTCAATACGCTAAAACCCTGCCGGCAGAAATAACTATACACTTAAAACAAAGGTAAACAAATGTCTCCCATATGCCATATCCCAACACTGATGGTGAGAAATGTTTTTTCTTCCATTTATATCATATGTGTTGTTCTTAACTAGTATTTAGCTTCTCCTGTGTTGCTCTAAATGACGTCCTCTGTGTTATATTTTGTATCATAAACCAAACATTTCATTGAGATTATTGGTTAAAATGTTAATATAACCATGTTAAGTGTGTGAGCACTCAAACACACACCCACGATACAAACTGTATATTTACTGAAGAGCTGTGGCTTCATACATGTGGATTTTCTTTTCATGTTTATCTGATCTGAAAATATCAACAGTGTGTGTAGTGCAGATTATCTCACTGAGTTATGTTGTTGGACTGTATGCTGGATTATATAGTGGGATTTTTTTTTGATTACCTCTTGGAGTTATAAAACACTGATGTCAAATTAAAGGAAAATCCAATATCAAACATGGTAACCAAATGCTGCTCTGAGCTCAGCATAGAGTTTGTTACCTTCATCCCTCATTTGGTGTTTTGATTGGAAGCTGTCTAACACGTCACTCCAAAAGTCTGTGTAGATGTTCAGTGTGTTGAATTGTGTGGCTGCAACTCCAACTCCAACAGATGATTCACATTATTTAAAATTTGCATCAAACATTCAGAGCGTCAATTTTATACTTTTGATCTTTTTCTAAATGACAGAACTTGGAGTGAAGGCCACGCTGACAGCAGACAGATTAACCATACCAGCAGGGGGCAGTGTGACACTGACCTGTGATGTGAAACACTCTGCTGACTTTGAATATTACTGGTTCAGAGAAGCCCGTTTATACTCTAATCAGAAGACCGCAGTAGTTGGTGAATCAAACAGAGAACTTGTGACCTCTGAAGGCGGCATCTACAACTGCAGAGGACGAATAAAAGGGACAAATTATATCACAGTAGAAAGTAACTCAGTCATCATTCAGGAAACTGGTGAGTTTAACATTTTAATCTGGATTAAAACAGCTTGATTTCTTCAAAGTTTGAGAAAACTCACTCTAAAAAACTGGTAATGTAAAAAGTGAATGATGTGACCTCATCTTTTCTCTACAACGAATAATTATTTTTAAATATGTGAAATCTCTTAATGCAGCGTTTGTGACCTTTAAATTGTCTCAGAAAATTTTGTTCTACGTTTTGTATTTAATTAGTGGATAAATCATTGAACCTAATACAGCTGATTAAAGTTATTGATCTGAACTGTGCAGAAAAGAAAACATCAAACTTCTTCATCCTGTAATGTGATGAAAGATGAGGACACACACACACACACACACACACTGTAGCATCTAGTGTTCTGCTTTATTTGTGATTTGTGTTTCAGCTTCATCTGTAATCTGTTTGTTTGTTTTAAATATTGAGTGAGATTATAAACCTGTCTTCAGACGAGTGTTAGTGTTTTCTTTGATATGCCATCAAAACATTTTCACTGTAGAACTGTGTGATAATATTTCAGCTAAAGGTGTGGAGGAAGAATTTCAACAAAGTTACTCTGAATACAACAGATTCATAACGATGGAGAAGATCTGTGGTGAAATAAAATTAAAGGAGGATGTTTGGAGGAACAGAACAACTTAAACTACCACAAGTCAGAATGATGCTCTTAGGATGAGGTGAATCTATGGCACCATGAATAGTCCTGAATATGTTAAAACACCAGCGAGAGGGAAGTAAAACTCAACATAAGACACAAGAAACAAATGACGACCTAAATAAAATGTTACATTAAAATTACCACAATAAAACAGGAAGTGTAGATTAATAACTAAACAGGGAAACAGACGCAGTAATAAAGTTAACAAATGGGAACTGACACAGGAGGATGAGACAGGAAACACTGATGGAACAAATGAAACTCTGAGACTAAATTATAAGAAGAACTAAAGGCTCTAAAAATGCTCAAAAATAAATAGAGATCTTTAAAAAAAACTGCAAACGTGAACAAACAAAGAATTCAACCTCAAAAAACTCAGAAACACAAAGTCAGAACCAGGATCACGACACACTCCAGACTTATATCCTCTTTAGATTCATCAAATATTCTCACAATTGATGTTTTTATGTTAAAACTTGAAATTAGAAGCTCTCTAATATGTAACTCCACTAACTTTTAGTTGTGTTGTGATATTTTTTCACTTTAATTTACATCAAATGGTTTTTGTTTTGTTTTTGTTTTTGTATTTCTTTATTACAGGACATGGAGTGAAGGTCACTGTAACAGCAGACAGCACAACTATACCAGCAGGGGGCAGTGTGACACTGACCTGTGATGTGAAACACTCTGCTGACTTAAAATATGAGTGGGTCAGAGAAACCTCATCTGCAGTGAAGTCCACAGAAGCTGTTGGATCAGATAAAGTGATCAAGATCTCTAAAGGAGGAAAATACCAATGCAGAGGATGGAGAACAGACACAACTTCACTCATAGCACAAAGTGATCCAGTCACCATTCAGGAAACTGGTGAGTTTAAACATTTAATTTGAAAGTAATTTATGGACCTGTCATGCATTTAATAAGGGCCAATAAAACTGTTGTAGTTTTGTCAAAATTTCAACAGCTGTCGAATTTCTCATAATAATAATAATAATAACAATAACATCTAGTAGCTAATCAGTTAGAAATTTAATGTAGGGTCAGTGATTCATAAACACGTTTTTATGTAAATACAAAAAAAATCCTGTGATAAACTGATGGCATGAGCTGTAGCTGACCAATGAGAAACAGCTGCATTAATCACCTAATAATGACATTGTTCAGGCAGAGGGATACAATAAATATATATGCGATTCTATAAGAAAGAAAAATATCTGAGAAAACAAACATTATTGTGGTTAATCAGCCAACACTGATCAGCCAGACACACATTACAAGCTGAGGCAGGACCAAAGAAACGGGTGATGCATTAATGCAGCGTCCAAACACCTCCCATCCCCTGGAGGAGCAGCTGGCCCAACAATCAGGAGGTTTCTGGGGATCTGCTTTTAATTATAGAGCCAACAAGCAAACACGATATTAGCTATTACAATATTTATTCCTCATGACGAGGCACAAACACTATTTATGGGGGTACCGGCAATCTACTGTTGTGGGTTAGTACCAGTTTTCTTAAAGTTATTCAGATTTGTTGCCCACTTTGCAAAAAGAGGGATTAGGGTAGCATGACCACACCTGAAGACGACCATGAAGAGTTAAGTGTCAGATGTTATGACCCACACTGTCAGTCAACCTGAGCCGACAGAGCAGGAGGGGTCCAGCAAACTGTATCAGCAGAAAAGGACAAAACTCACAGAAGGACCACAAAGAGGCCCCGGGGCCCATGATGATCACGTAATTATTAACGGGCCCAACCAGGGATTAGTAAAGCGCTCTAAATACAGCCAGGTGTGTAAAGACTTTCATATCCTGAATGCAGACATTTTTATCTGTGACGGCCGAATAATAATAATAATAATAATAATGATAATAATAATAATAATAATAATGACTGACACGTGTGCAGTTTGCTATTTTCAGGTATGCACTACAGATGTGAGCAGCACGTGCGTTTTCTGTATATTTTGCAGTTACTGGGTGATCAGACCTCTGTACTGGTGTTAGTGACTCAGTCCTGGTAGAAAACTGGTCACAGGTTTCACTGACTGCACACAGACACTCAGACATGGCAAAGCTCCTGATAAGCTAAGACATGGTCACAACCTGTGAAGCAATGAATTCTTTAAACATTTCATTGATACAATAATGGTGCAAATAATGTGTGAAATTCACATGTATAAATCACCAATCTTAGCCAAGGTAATGAAAGTTTTACTTTAACTTTCTTTCTGAAAATAATTCATATTTATTTACCGCATCCCTCCACCTGAACAATGTCATCATAAGGTGATAAACACAGCTATGTTTCAGGGGAGGGGCACCAATTCTACAAGTAACACTGCAAGTAGTGTAGAACAGGAGTCACAACATCAAACCACAGAGCAGAGTCATGCTGACAGTTTCTGACAGGAAACAGAAAATCTCAATGTAAACATCAGTTTTTGTGTTTTTTATATTAAGATTTAACTGTTTGACATGTTTATATAGTAAAAGTTTATAAAGCAGATTTACTGAAGTCAACATTTTGTGTTCATTGTGGGAGGAGGAGTTGACACAGCAGGAGTTGACTCAATGTGCTTTCTAGTCGAGGAAAATAAATGAAGTGGATCTTTTATAAAATTATGTTATGAAAAATCAAATATAATATATGTTTATCAATAATTAATTATTGTTTGTTGTAACTGTGTCAGGAGCTGACAGCTCTTCATCTCCTGTGTGGTTGATGGTTGGACTGGTTTGTGGAGTCTCTCTCATTATTATTCTCCTGCTCTTGTTGTATCGCTGCAGACAGTCCAAGTGTAAGAGCCTCTTCTTTTCATGCTGTATTAGAGAGTTTATTTACTACATAGACTTTAATTATTTACACATATATGTGAACTCTTATGGAACAATTCACATCACAAACATGTGTAATAACATTTGTCTCTTTCACAGATTCCTGCTTCACCAGGTTGGTAAAATACTTTTTATTATTATTTTAAACAAACATCAGTTACTTTTGAGTTTATTGTGTTTATTTCATGTTTCAGGTCGATCCAGTCTGAGAGTCACAGTCCGGGCTCCTCCACAAATCATGGAGTCAACCAGAATGAAACTCATGAATACAACTCTCTTCATCCTGGTCAGCACTTAAACCGATCTTTATTATCATTATTAATATTGACTTTTCATTCAGTCTCCATTAACAGGAACATTTCTTAGGTTCAGTTTGTGCTCAGCAGTTTTTCAAAGAACATTTATCAAAATCCAGTTGGACAAACATCCAAATAACCAACTGACTACATGCACAAAAGATCAGAAACAAACAGGATTTTACAACCTGATTGTATCTTTAACTCGACTGAAAGAATCCAGAAATGTTATTGTTTCATATCAGAACACAAACAGTAACACCATGATGGGTTCATGCTCTGAAAATATCTGATAGTCCTGGATTTGACTTAAACACAACTAATGAAACTCTCTTTGACTGATGACATTAAAATGAAACTCTGACTCTGGTTTCTTTTCATGAAGGTGATGCTAACCTCTATGAATCCATCACACGAGAGGAAGACACTGGAACTGGTACAGTTTATATTTAGAAAAGCTCAGAGCAGCTAGAGATGCAAGAAGCTTTTGATTTAAGGAGACTAACTGCATGTGATGTGTTTACAAACATTTTTATATTTCAGGTGCAGATGAACCCCGAGACGTCACATACTCTGTTATTACACTTCAAAACTTTGGAAAGAAGAGTGAGTACACAAAACACTCAGTGTAGAAAAAAAATCTGGAAAGTTTTAAAACTCTTTCAGATGTATTAATTATTTTCATTAATCTGATCATCTTAACAGGGAAGCATCATAAACCAGAGCAGAGTGCTGTTTACTCTGAGGTGAAGACGGGAGCTGCAGGTACAGTCACAACAGTCTCATTCAGTGTTTGTACTTGAATGTGTCATCACATCATTATATTGCAGGTAATTATAGGTCAACATGGAGTTTAGTTATTCACTTACCAAGCTTAGCTACTACATACGACCACTACACATCAGCAGAGTTGAATCTTATACACATCGAGGGCCGTTCAGAGTTTAGTGTAAGTTTGTCTGCTTCATATACAGAATGATATTGTTATTGTACAGTATGGTATTGTCCATCTATATGTCCCCAAACTAAATAGTTTCTCTCATGTTTTTACTCTGTAGTAATGTTCTTGTCATCATATCTGTGCTGAACAAATGTGTCCTGAGCTCTGACGTCTCTTTTAGAGGACAGTCTGATGTATGCTGAGGTCAAACAGCCCAAAAAAGGAAAAGCCAAGAAAAACAAAGGTGAGCAAAGTCTGCCATCATCTCCACTGAATATTGTTCAACATGTTTATCTGCTCTTAAAATGTAAATCTGTTTATTTTAATATTTATATTTATGTATTCATTAGTTGGTTAATAAAATCTATCATACTCTTTTATCTTTGCATTAGTGGAGACATCCAGTTTCCTCCTGGTTAATGATATTATTGTTTTCAATGATCTTCTCTTCATTCACAGGAAAATCAAGTCCTGCAGCTGATGCAGCAGTTTATTCTGAAGTCACATCAGGAAGCTCTCTCAGTAATTCTGCTGCCATGCAGGCTGATTTATTCTTCACATTATTAAATGTCTTCAGCTCATAATATCTTTACATGTTGGAAATCACTTTGTCTTTTTGTGCTTGTCTTACAGGTCAGTGAGGAGAGCTGTAGCAGCAAAGCCAAGAAGAAGCTTTTTATGAAGCCACTCTTGCTCCTCTGCTCCCCAAATATCAGACATGCTCAGCTTTATGTACAGTTACAATATTAAATCATAATATCAGACATATTCCTCTCTTTTAGTATAAAACAAATGGATGTGTATTCATATTTAATATTCATGCTCTTTATATTCATTTATTTGTATAAAGATTTTGTAATAAACCTTGAATGTATCTAACATGTTCCAACAGCAGTGAGAACAAAGTGTGAAATATGTGATCTTTAGTATCTGACAGCACAACTTAAAGTCAGTGTTTGCAGTGTTTCACAAGTAAATACTGATATGGGACCAACAAATACTTTAACTGTGTTTGTCTAAAGATCTCGTACATTATATAAATAAGAAATATATGATAGGCAGTGAATACATTTGAATATATGAATACATGTGTTTTATGTATCTATTTTGTCTCTGATCTTTTTATTCATCTATTGTTAGAAGGGAAAAAGTAAAAATCTTTTTAAAGTTAAACTTTTAATGTTTATGTTTGATTTTTTTTCTGTATGAGATTATCCACAAACTAACAACACAAACACGTAAACAGTTTGCATCAGCGTTGTCATGGAAACCTGAAATAAACAGATGTGAGTATTATTTGCACAGTGGTCACTAACAGTACAGAGCATGACAGCAGTCTGCATGTATCTGACACAGAGGACTGTGAAGCAGAACATTTACAGAGAGAAGCTCTCTGTGTGCTGCTGTCACAGGATGCAAAGGAAAAGAGAACTTGTACATGTGGTAAATCAGCACGACTCAGAGAAGTAGCAGTATTATAATTTTCCATAACACTCAGTTTTGAGCATTAACTGTTCACACAAGAATTTATTAATATGACACAAATATCAGAGCTAAAAATCCAGACAGGTTCAACAGAGAACAATACAGAAACAAAACATCTCTTTGACCCTGCAGAGTCTCATTCTTTAGTCACAGTAAGGTGGGATCCTGTCAGCAGGAGGGCACAGGTCAGGGTCCTGCTCACTCAGGTGTATACGTAACCAGCTGGGTCGAGCTAGCTTGGCATTTTCCTCTGCAAAATCACCATAAACACTGCTGATCATGTGCTCTAATAACTCAACTGTATGTGCTGTAGATGGGTTTCCCTCTTCACTATCAATCATGCACTTGTCTTATAAAGTAGGAGAGCAACAAGCACACTGGTGACTTTTTATTTTGTCCTGTCACCATTTGTAACTAATTTGTTGACTTTCAGTTATTTTAGTTTCCAATAAAATCTCATTTTTAATCATGTTCTGATGTTATATGGTCTGAATGCAGTCCTGTGTTCCTGTTGATTTAACTAAGCGGTAAATGCAAAAGTAACAGCGTGTTTTATGATGTATTCAATCAATTATAAATGCAACAATGGGAGCGATATGTTGTAACTTTTATTTATCAAATACCAGACAGTTATAAAATACAAAGGTACATACAGAAAGGATGATCTCCCCCCAACCCTCCCCTCTCCTGGTAATTGGAAAGTAAATATACTACAGAAAAATGTGTTAACCCACACACTTAAAAAAAATAAATAATTAAAAAAAACAGCAAGGTGCTAGTGCTAATCCCTGTAAATTAATATTAATATTAATGGCTACTTGCTCCTCATTCCGAGTAAATACTAGAGTATCTTAAATGAAGTAATCTTTTGAGATGGGACAGCAACTGCCGGTAGAAACAGAAGAGTTTGTGCACAGTCGTATAATAGACTACAAAGAGATTTCTCTAGCTGGTAGTTTTTCTAAGTATTTAAGCAATGGTTTCCAGTGAACAGAGACTCTATCAGACGAGCCTCTGAGGGAAAATTTTATCTTCTCCACTTTTAGGAGTCCTAGAATGTCACGTAAGCAGTTTTTGATTGATGCCAAAATTCAGAAACTTGGGGCATGCCCAAAACATGTCAGTAAGGTTGCAAGGTGTCTGTGAGCATCTATTGAATTTGTCGTCAAATTTGTCTGGGTAAAGTTTTTTTTCTTTACTGTAGTATAGTCTGTGGAGGACTTCAAATTGTATTAATCAAAGTCTGGCACAACTGGATGACGAATGAACAGCTACAGCTCCCTCCCAGAACGACTCAGAGAAGCTCTGATTCCCATTTCATCTCAGCACTATGGAAAAAGATTCACTGGGTGGAGAAACTAGTTTGTAAAGGTAAGCGATATGGACCTTTAACAGGGTATTAGCTTTAAGAACCAAGTCTATTCTGCTGGGAGTTGGGATATGTGGGAATGAAGTTGAGTGGTTTTTTGCAAAATGTCGCAGCTGGAAATAGCGAAGAGAATCAGATTAAAGCGAGAAACAAATTGATCAAAACTTGCAAAAATACCATTTATGTATAAGTCACGCAGACTACAAAGTCCTTTATCTTCTAAAACAGAGAATCTTGAGTCCATCTTCGCTGGAGCGAATAACTGATTGTTGCAAATGGTGGTTGCTAGAGGGAGTGTAAGCCATCCGAAGTCGCGTCTTATTTGCCACCAAATTTTTAATGTTCCAGCAACAACTGGGTTGGAAGATAAGCTTAATGAGGGTGACTGTAAGGCATCGCATGCTAAAGCACGTAACAACGAGGATCAGGAGGCCACTTCGCTCTGGCACCAATTGGTTTGAGAGGACGTGCACCACGATAATATTTTATGCATGTTGGATGCCCAATAATAACTAATTAGATTGGGCAGCACTAATCCTGCTCTATCCCTATAGAGGAGCGAGCGACTAGCCCTTGGACGTTTGCCGGCCCAAATGAAAAATGAAATAGCTTCATTTATAGCTGTAAAAAATGATTTAGGAAGATAAATGGGCAAACACTGAAAAACATTTAGATATCTTGGTAATACGTTCATTTTTATAATTTGAATCCTACCAGCTCGGGACAGCGGTAAGTAGTTCCATCTTTGTAGATCAGACTTAACCTTTGTTGTTAGTAAGATTCTGTTCTCGCATTGTTCGCAGAGATCATGTAATTGCAATGCAGAGATATTTGAACCCTGAGTTGGCTATTTTAAAGGGTGTAGTTGATGTAGGTATGTCTGCAGCCATTTGGTTAATAAGGAAGTATTCACTTTTGGAAATGTTAAGCTTGTATCCAGATAGGCATCCAAAGGAGTCTAATACTGCCAAATGCGAGAGATATTTGATAAAGGATCATTAACATAGAGAAGCAAATCATCTGCATAAAGGGACACCTAATGTTTTAATGAGTGATATGTTTTAACAATATACAGGAACACATATGTGGAGTTCCAGATTACTTACAGATTTTTACTTAAATCTGACTCCCAATACTCCAAAGGACCTTCACAAATATACACGTGATGAGTGTTAATAAATGTAATGTATAAAAAAGCAAAACATTGTCTCACATGGTTGATTTCATCATTTCATCATTGTGTCAGACATAAAATCTTAGGCTGCTGACACAACACCTTTATTCTGAAAGTGCCATCATAAACAGATGACAAATTAAAGGAAAAGTGTGTCAGTGAGGTGTGTGTGCATCATGTGCCTCCAGAACAGCTTCAGTGTTTCTTGGCATTGATCGTAAAAGTATCTGAAAATCTGATCTAGGGATGAACAGCATTACTTTAGAAAAAAGCCACTTTTACTGACTCACAGTGACTTTTCCCTGATATAAATGGACCCTAACATGGCATCAAAGTCCCACAGCCCAACTACACCCTCAGGGTAGAGGTCAAAGGTCAGGATATACATGCTTGTCATGACGCCATTTACATAATTCTCATTCTGCACAAAAAAGCCTGAAGAACAGTTTGTTGTGATTTATTCAGATGCAGTTTAAGTGCTCCTAGCTTATATAGTTACACTTCAAACAGATTTACTCTATGAAGCATTCTTGCTGCATCCTCACCTGCTGGAGAAAAAGGACATTAGATTCATCTCCAAACCAGCACATGTGGGTATTAAATGAATTAGAAAAAAGAAAAAAACATTGGAAAAATTGACAGTTAAATGTTTTTTTGCAGGGGGTCAATAATGGTGGTGTGAGAGGACTTTAGAGTTTTTAAATTAAACAGAAATTCTGCAGCGACTCTGAGGCTGAAAGACAAACAGTATTTGGAGTCTGCTGTTACCATTCCAGCTGTGTAGGTGGCAGTAATACAACTTTATACTGGTTCTCAGCCACTAATGAAAAAGAAGAAGTGAACTTTTTACAGCTCTTCACAGCTTACTGTTATTAGTGTATTTTTATGGTAAATGGTAAATGGCCTGTATTTATATAGCGCTTTTATGGTCCCTAAGGACCCCAAAGCGCTTTACATATCCAGTCATTCACCCATTCACGCACACATTCACACACTGGTGATGGCAAGCTACGTTGTAGCCACAGCCACCCTGGGGCGCACTGACAGAGGTGGTTATTGGTGTAATGGCTTTAGGACCCAGGGGATCAAAGGGAGGGATCAAAAAGGAAGTAGAGGCAGGTGCTCTTCTTCTTCTCTCCTTTGTTCTGATGTGAGAATGTGGACTCTGGTTGGGGTTTTGGAAGATTTGGATTTACATTATATTGTGGCGAGCTCAGGAAACGGAGGAGACGGAGGTTTCTTCGGGAGCACCCGTTTATTTAGCTCTTGGGAAGCAACAACACTGGCGCGAGCCCTCTGCTCCGCGCGGCAACAACACAACACACAAAATGGCCCTCTCTCACCGGAAACACACACAGAGGGAGCGTCACCCGTAACCATGACAACAGACAACAAACAGAACTGTGAAACATAACATAAATGTCCATAACAAATCCGAACAGCCCTGGGCTACATAGCCCCCACCTAAGGGGTCAGTCGTCCCCGACAACCCCATTACCCACACAAGTCCTGCAACTGTCCATGTGTCTTCCTTCTGCGGCGCAGGCCGATCTCGACCAGCAGGGAAGAGTCGCTTGGATGAGAACCTGGGGTGCCACCAGCATCCCCTGCCCGGCGGCTGCTGGGCGGGCGGCCAGTACAGTGAGCCTGTCCTGGTGCAACACCGCCACGCAGCGTCCTGGACCTGGCATGCGGATCCGGTACACCACTTCTGTTAGCCGCCCCACGACCTCCGCCGGCCCTTGCCAGTGACCGCACAGCCTGGGGACACCCCTCTCTTGCGAACCGGGCAGTACACCCAAACCTTGTCGCCAGGCACGAAAGCTCCCCCTCGGCACCTGGTGTCGCAGGCTCTTTTCTGTCGTACTCCGGCACTGACCTGGGCCTGGCGCTGCTCCCTCAGCCTCCTGTAGCCGTCTCTGGCCACCAACACGCGCCGGTTCTCTGCCTCGGGGACGGGGAAAGGCTCTAGGACGTCTCCTCCCACTCTCTCCATCGGGGCCCCCACCCGATGCTGCTGTAGGGGGACAGTGAAGCATTGAGCGGAGCCCTTCCGTGCCGTACAGGTGTCACAGCAGTGCACATGAAGTTCCACATCCGTCGACAACCAGGCCAGTAGAACCGTCCCCTGAGGCGGCGGAGAGTTTTAGCATTTCCATAGTGGCTGGCCCCCACCGAGCCGTGGACGAGCTCGAGCACCTGCGACCGCAGCGTCCGAGGCACCAACAGCTGCAAGAGATCTCTGCCCTGCCCGGTGGCCCGCCATCTCCGGTACAGGAGGCCGTCGTGGGTCTCCAGGGTGTTGTACTGGGAGTAGTAGGCCTTCACTTCGGGCCCCTGTCCTGACACCCCTGTCCAGCCTGGGCGTCGTGCTGCCTCCAGCCAGGCCCCCACCTGAACCAACGTCGCATCAGCCTCCTGCTCCTGCTTCAGCTGCTGCATGGTCAACGAGCCACCCCTTCCGCCGGCTGTGGCCCGAGCAGTAGCCACGCCCCGTGCCTCCTGGGCCCGCTCTCCCTGCCATTTCGAGAGGGGCAGCTGGCGTGGGCGCAGACAGATGGGTTGAGCAGAGCCGGTGTCGGTGGTGTGCTGAACCAGCCGAGTCTGCCTGCAGTCTCCGGTTCCCTGCTTTTGACCGCACTGGAGGGCCAGAGTCTCTGTACCAACAGTGATAGCCAGCTTCAGCGGTGTCAACGCAGGCCCCCAGCGGGTCAGCAGATCAAGGCCGATGATGCACTGTTCTTGGATGTCAGCAAGCCAGAAGTCGTGCACCAGCTCCAGATCCTTCACTCGGATCCGCAACGGTTTCTTCCCCCGCATGTCAGTTCTCTCCCCCGTCACTGTCATCAGCTGGGTGTCGGTGGGTGACCAACCCATCACAAGCGGCCCGGATGTTCCAGGAAACACACCAGGTCGTATTAGGGAAATGGTGGACCCCGTGTCCACCAGGGCATGGCAGGGCTGGTCCTCAACACAGCAGCTTAGGTAGAGTCCCTTGAGGTGCCCGACTAGGCCCGCCACCGTGCATCGTTCTTGGAGGAGGGCAGGAAGCTGGGCGGTGGTCCCTTCGTTGTACCGCTCTCTCTCATCCCCTGAGGCCATATAGTTCTGGCCTTTGGGGCGGGCGCCAGGCAGTCGCGCGCCACGTGGCCAGGCTCATCACACCGGTAGCAGCGGTCGGTCGGTTGACGGGGCGCCTCCAGGGCACCGAGGGCTGCTGCTGGCATACCTCCGGGACCTCTCCTCCCTGTAGTAGTCTGCGGCTCTGATTTGAGGGTAGTTTGGGGCGCACATGCTGGTTAGGTGGCGAGGTGAGCACCAGCTCGGCCCTCTCAGCCTCAAGGCGCCTCACGGAGAGTTTGAGGCATGGCTAGGCGGACGTGTTGGCGTGAGTCGCTCTGGAAAAAATCCTCGCAGGAAAGCATGCAGGCTAAGCTCCTCACGGGCTGCTGCTGGGAACTCTGGGTAGCCACGACGAGCATACAGCAACACATCCGCTGCAAAAGTGCCCAGGCTCTCCCCGGCCTCTGACTCCGGTTGGTCAGCTGCTCCCTGCTCTGCTCAGTAGAGTGCCGCTGCCCGAATCGCCTCTCGAGTGCTATGGTGAGGGCCTGGAGCTCATGCTGCTCTGGCGCTGCTAGGTCATGGAGTACCTGCAGTGCATCTCCTTCCAATGCTAGCGCTAGCTGTGTAGCAACCTCTTCGTCGCTCCAGCTATTATGTCTCATGACTAGCCGTGCCTTGTGAGAGGTAGGGCTCTAGCGGGGTTAGCCCGTTATATTTCGGTACCTTAGCTGGCGTTGCAGGCGTCACTGCTCGCTGTCGGGGCCCGGTGTGTCGGCCGGCGGAGGCAGCCCGTGAAGCATCGCCCTAAGCGTCGGTCGCGGCGGGCCGCCGCCGCTGTCTTCAGCGCCATCGGGACCCGTCGGGGCACTTACATGGCCGCTAGCTTCCTCTCTCTTCAATCGCCGGCTTCCCAAGCAGCGAATACTCTCCTCGACGGCTTGCTCCAGCCTCTGAGTGTCTCTCTCCATTCCGGCGGGGTGAGCTATCCCACTTCTGACACCAATGTGGCGAGCTCAGGAAAGCGGAGGAGGCGGAGGTTTCTTCGGGAGCACCCATTTATTTAGCTCTTGGGAAGCAACAACACTGGCGCGAGCCCTCTGCTCAGCAGCAACAACAACACAACACACAAAATGGCCCTCTCTCACGGGAAACACACACAGGGGGAGCGTCACCCGTAACCATGACAACAGACAACAAACAGAACTGTGAAACATAACATAAATGTCCATAACAAATCCGAACAGCCCTGGGCCGCTACAATATTTAATTAACTTTGAAATGTATTTGATGTTTATTGCATTCTGTTTTTGTTGTTGTTGTTGTTTTTTAGTAATGATTAAAAGGACATTAATGATGTTGCACAGCAAGCAAGCAGTTAGCTGAAGGTATTTGGCTGTAGTGTTTCACACTGTCAGGTATGCTAGGCTGCACATGTGATTGTATCACTGTTTTGTTGTCTCACTTTCTAGTTTGTTTTAGAGTAAGGGTCGTATTTTATTTTAAAACTGATTCTTTCTTTATTCAGTTTGTCTTTATGTCAACTGGGCCAGGTGCAATATTAGCCAAGTAATATGCAATCCCTGAGTGGGGACTAACAGATCATAGGAATCGGCCTTGCGTAAGTGTTTATGATGCACTGATTTGCTGTGTCTAGTATTTTGTTCTAATTTGTTTGCAGTGGTCCCAATTATTCCCTTTGGGAAACACTATAGTTAAAAAAAGAACCTGTGAGCTTCCTGCTGGTGAGACTGAGTTATCAGGTGACATTGCTGGCATGTTGCACCATTAAAGGTACTGAGGGGTCATTGGTGGCCTTCCACTGTGATTTTATTGCAAATGCTTCTAATAATAAAACTGTACAAAGATTTGCTGATACAGACCTGCTGTCTCGATTATCCTGGACTTATAACTAACTGAAAGTTTGTATGACTACACTCATACAAACATCCTGCCAGTTAAAATATGAACCTATAGGATCAAGGCCTTAGTGTCTGTGTGTTTTTGATCACTACATTAGTGTATTTGTGTTATTTGATCAGCAATAATTCAGTTCATTAAAGTGTTTGAAATTAGCTGAATGACTGAATCACAGTTGAAAGGTTTTGTTTGTTGACCCTGAGTGTGATTATTGTGCTGCTGTTACAGCCCCATTTCTGTTTTACTCCTCAGCACTGCCATCATGTGTCTGAATACACTGTGCACAGTCAAATGTAATAACCTCAGTGAAAGATCTGATAACATTTAATGTCGTTGATCAGCAGGGCAGGCTGTTTTTGACCTGTTTGCATTTTGAATAAAACTCTTGAAATTCTTTGCAAATGGAAAATGTCATTTATTTGTGATGTAAAACTTTTAAAGCACTGAAAGGAAAATCTAATAAATTCAGATCTGCAAAGAAATGCATTCATTATGTTTTATTCAAGAGGCAATATCAGAGAGTATTACAAAATTAAACTGCAAACGATAACGTCTTTACTCTTCTGACTGGCCTACATGTGTGTGAAAGACTGTTGGTGGTCACCATCTATTCTCCCACAGGCTTATTTTTATCCACTGACAGGCCTCATGGTTTCTGGTTGAGCCACCATGAACAGAGGAAATGCAGCCTGTGGTTTCAGCCTGAAGTCTTCAGTGTAGCAGATGTCGTGTTTCATGTTATCAGCTCACAGTAGAGAGTTAAGATAAGACTTTATTGATCCCACGGCAGAGAAATGTGTGCGTTACCAAAGCTCAGGTACAGACAGCAGAAGAATACAAAGGATAGAATATAAGAATATAAAGATTATAAAGAATATAAAGTCAAGAAATACAAAATAACTAAGATGATGCACTATATACAACGGTAGCTGAGGTTCTATGTACACACATGCACAGTATGTGTTATGGATAGAGGGTTGTGGAAATATGCAAGTAATACATTTCAACTATTCTGCTGCTACTATTACTATATAAGTGACAGATATCTATAAGTATCTATAAATATAGACATGTGCATGCAAGCACATGTAAAAATACACATGCATCCATACACACTAAATCTACACACACACACACACACACACACACACACACACACACACACACACACACACACACACACATTGGTTAACAAGGAACGCAGACAAAGAGCACAGTGGAAATTTGACCTGTCTGCATGACACATGTTTATATGATGTGCCTGTACTGGAATAACAGTGATAATTATCAATGCTACATTAAGTATCTCAACACTGTGTGAAAACAGACAAAAGTAGCATCACTGTGGTGATGACAGAGTATGTGGGCATCAAGAGAAGCTGTGAAAAGTTGTTCTCATGCTGAAAAGCAGAAAAGAGTCTCTGCATGAACATGCTGTAAATATTCATTTATCTATATAAAAGAGTCTCTCGCTAAAGAAAGAGATTATTTAGTAAATTCAACATCATCGTTCTTCACTGACAAAAAATCTGTAAATGAAACCATTATTTGCACCAAAGATAATTTATTCAAAGCTAATAACTGAAAACAAAATTACATTTCTTCATATTTTTGCTCAGTGTTTAAGAAAGGTTTTATGTTCCACACACTGTGGGAAATACTGTGTTAATATTTGTGTGTGGTATAACTGTTAGTGATGACATAGCTGCAGGCTTTTCTCTACCATCTCTGCACTTAGAAAAAACAGTGACTTCATTTTTCCATCTGCCTGCAGAACTAAAATGAGGAAGAACAATTAAAGCTAGATATGAGCTGCCTTCCAGATCACATGCTTTAGCCCTGATAGCTGACAGCACAGGCAGATGATGAGGAGACTGTGAGACGTTAAACAGGCAGAATACAGAGCTCAGAGTTTTAAAAGATCAGCGTTCTGGTTTGTTGTTCTCAACGCTTCTTAAAACATGAGAAAATATTTACTGACCAATTTTTTCATTGAAGCCCTTCATTTCACTATAAATAACACCTTGGTGTGTAAATTGTGCTTTGATTGCTAATTTACTGTTTATAGTTATTAATGTGAAAAAGAAATGAAAAAGGATGACGAGTCGGTCCTTTTATGTGCAGGTAAATGAGGATGGAGAACAAGTGTGTCACCCTGAGCTGCCTGTACCAGCTGTGTGTGTGTGTGTGTGTGTGTGTGTGTGTTTTCCAAACTCAAAGCTCCTTTTTGTAACAATTATATCTGGAGGTACAGAACAACTTTTACAACCACAAGTCAGAACGGTGCTCTTAAGATGAGGCGAATCTATGACACCATGAATATATCAAAATGTTGGCTGAGAAGATGACTCTCAGTCTGCAGAAGAAGAAAACTCCAGCAGGATAAAGATCCAGAGGACACGACAACAAAGACAAAACTATGACCTGCAAAATGTGTCACTAAGCAACAGAGCACCTTTGTATATCACAGAGAAAGGTAGGAACACAAAACAGGAAGAAGCTTAAATGTTTGCAGTGGACAGGAAATGTGAACACGTCACACAACTGCTGTGGTCAAAGCTACAGGAGCTGTTTGAGGTTGGTGTAAAAGGAAGGAAGCACAGAGAGGTGATAGAAGGAGGAGCTGAATATAAACTCTGGTCTTATCTACATTAAGTGCAGCTTCTCTTTGTTCTGCATTTATTATCAATGCAAAGTCGAACACTTTGAGATTAGATGCAGATCAGCGTGCAGGGCTGGACGTGAGGATGGGGCACTCTTTGCTCTGTTTGCTGGGGTTATTCTGTGAGTACAATACACACCTTTACTGTTTGAATTCAATTCAATTCAATTCAATTTTATTTATATAGCGCCAAATCACAACAAAAGTCGCCTCAAGGCGCTTTATATTGTACAGTAGATAGCACAATAATAAATACAGAGAAAAACCCAACAATCATATGACCCCCTATGAGCAAGCACTTTGGCGACAGTGGGAAGGAAAACTCCCTTTAACAGGAAGAAACCTCCGGCAGAACCAGGCTCAGGGAGGCGGGGCCATCTGCTGCGACCGGTTGGGGTGAAAGAAGGAAAACAGGATAAAGACATGCTGTGGAAGAGAGACAGAGATTAATAACAGATATGATTCGATGCAGAGAGGTCTATTAGCACATAGTGAGTGAGAAAGGTGACTGGAAGGAAAAACTCAATGCATCATGGGAATCCCGGCAGCCTCGTCTATTGCAGCATAACTAAGGGAGGATTCAGGGTCACCTGGTCCAGCCCTAACTATATGCTTTAGCAAAAGGAAAGTTTTAAGCCTTGAAAGTAGAGATAGTGTCTGTCTCCCGAATCCAAACTGGAAGTTGGTTCCACAGAAGAGGGGCCTGAAAACTGAAGGCTCTGCCTCCCATTCTACTTTTAAATACTCTAGGAACAACAAGTAGGCCTGCAGTGCAAGAGCGAAGTGCTCTAATAGGGTGATATGGTACTACAAGGTCATTAAGATAAGATGGGGCCTGATTATTTAAGACCTTGTATGTGAGGAGCAGGATTTTGAATTCAATTCTGGATTTAACAGGAAGCCAATGAAGGGAAGCCAAAACAGGAGAATGGCAGCGATGAAGGAAAATGTTTCTCACTGGTGACAATTACAGTGTATCACTGCTTTAACCTGTTTACCTGACAGCTTCAACACAGCAGACTAGTGACTGTTTAAACTGTTGCATACATTACATTTACTGTTCACACTATTTAAACATTGTTTGACTTTTAATGTTTTTTTAAAGATTTCTTCATGTTTCCAGCCTGTTTGACAGCTGATTGAAACACATAAATTCGGTGATGAGTAATAACTGTGCAATCTGAAGATTTACCTTTAAAAAAACCTCATTTTATATATTTAATGTGATTTTGTCAGTTGTATAATGTCTGATGATGCTTCATTCATTATTTTAGTGCTCAGTACAGTCATCCATGGAAACACTGAAGGTGAGAAATTGTTTTTCTTCCATTTATATCATACGTGTTGATCTTAACTAGTATTTAGCTTCTCCTGTGTTGCTCTAAATGACGTCCTCTGTGATATATTTTGTATCATAAACCAAACATTTCATTGAGATTATTGGTTAAAATGTTAATAAAACCATGTTAAGTGTGTGAGCACTCAGACACACACCCACGATACAATTTGTATATTTACTGAAGAGCTGTGGCTTCATACATGTGGATTTTCTTTTCATGTTTATCTGATCTGAAAATATCAACAGTGTGTGTAGTGCAGATTATCTCACTGAGTTATGTTGTTGGACTGTATGCTGGATTATATAGTGGGATTTTTTTGGATTACCTCTTGGAGTTATAAAACACTGATGACAAATTAAAGGAAAATCCAATATCAAACATGGTAACCAAATGCTGCTCTGAGCTCAGCATAGAGTTTGTTACCTTCATCCCTCATTTGGTGTTTTGATTAGAAGCTGTCTAACACGTCACTCCAAAGTCTCTGTAGATGTTCAGTGTGTTGAATTGTGTGGCTGCAACTCCAACTCCAAAAGATGATTCACATTATTTAAAATTTGCATCAAACATTCAGAGCATCAATTTTATACTTTTGATCTTTTTCTAAATGACAGAACTTGGAGTGAAGGCCACTCTGACAGCAGACAGATTAACCATACCAGCAGGGGGCAGTGTGACACTGACCTGTGATGTGAAACACTCTGCTGACTTTGAATATTACTGGTTCAGAGAAGCCCGTTTATACTCTAATCAGAAGACCGCAGTAGTTGGTGAATCAAACAGAGAACTTGTGACCTCTGAAGGCGGCATCTACAACTGCAGAGGACGTATAAAAGGGACAAATTCAATCACAGTAGAAAGTAACTCAGTCATCATTCAGGAAACTGGTGAGTTTAACATTTTAATCTGGATTAAAACAGCTTGATTTCTTCAAAGTTTGAGAAAACTCACTCTAAAAAACTGGTAATGTAAAAAGTGAATGATGTGACCTCATCTTTTCTCTACAACGAACAATTATTTTTAAATATGTGAAATCTCTTAATGCAGCGTTTGTGACCTTTAAATTGTCTCAGAAAATTTTGTTCTACGTTTTGTATTTAATTAGTGGATAAATCATTGAACCTAATACAGCTGATTAAAGTTATTGATCTGAACTGTGCAGAAAAGAAAACATCAAACTTCTTCATCCTGTAATGTGATGAAAGATGAGGACACACACACACACACACACACACACACACACACACACACACTGTAGCATCTAGTGTTCTGCTTTATTTGTGATTTGTGTTTCAGCTTCATCTGTAATCTGTTTGTTTGTTTTAAATATTGAGTGAGATTATAAACCTGTCTTCAGACGAGTGTTAGTGTTTTTCTTTGATATGCCATCAAAAACATTTTCACTGTAGAACTGTGTGATAATATTTCAGCTAAAGGTGTGGAGGAAGAATTTCAACAAAGTTACTCTGAATACAACAGATTCATAACGATGGAGAAGATCTGTGGTGAAATAAAATTAAAGGAGGATGTTTGGAGGAACAGAACAACTTAAACTACCACAAGTCAGAATGATGCTCTTAGGATGAGGTGAATCTATGGCACCATGAATAGTCCTGAATATGTTAAAACACCAGCGAGAGGGAAGTAAAACTCAACATAAGACACAAGAAACAAATGACCACCTAAATAAAATGTTACATTAAAATTACCACAATAAAACAGGAAGTGTAGATTAATAACTAAACAGGGAAACAGACACAGTAATAAAGTTAACAAATGGGAACTGACACAGGAGGATGAGACAGGAAACACTGATGGAACAAATGAAACTCTGAGACTAAATTATAAGAAGAACTAAAGGCTCTAAAAATGCTCAAAAATAAATAGAGATCTTTAAAAAAACTGCAAACATGAACAAACAAAGAATTCAACCTCAAAAAACTCAGAAACACAAAGTCAGAACCAGGATCACGACACACTCCAGACTTATATCCTCTTTAGATTCATCAAATATTCTCACAATTGATGTTTTTATGGTAAAACTTGAAATTAGAAGCTCTCTAATATGTAACTCCACTAACTTTTAGTTGTGTTGTGATATTTTTTCACTTTAATTTACATCAAATGTTTTTGTTTTGTTTTGTTTTTGTATTTCTTTATTACAGGACATGGAGTGAAGGTCACCGTAACAACAGACAGCACAACCATACCAGCAGGGGGCAGTGTGACACTGACCTGTGATGTGAAACACTCTGCTGACTTAAAATATGAGTGGGTCAGAGAAACCTCATCTGCAGTGAAGTCCACAGAAGCTGTTGGATCAGATAAAGTGATCAAGATCTCTAAAGGAGGAAAATACCAATGCAGAGGATGGAGAACAGACATAACTTCACTCATAGCACAAAGTGATCCAGTCACCATTCAGGAAACTGGTGAGTTTAAACATTTAATCTGAAAGTAATTTTTGGACCTGCCAAGCATCTAATAAGGGCAAATAAAACTGTTTCTCATAATACTACTACTACTACTACTACTAATGATAACATCTAGTAGCTAATCAGTTAGAAATTTAATGTATGGTTCAGTGATTCATAAACACGTTTTTATGTAAATAATAAAAAACAATCCTGTGAGAAACTGATGGCATGAGCTGTAGCTGACCAATGAGAAACAGCTGGATTAATCACCTAATAATGACATTGTTCAGGCAGAGGGATACAATAAATATATATGAGATTCTATAAGAAAGAAAAATATCTGAGAAAATATGTTAAAAACAAACATTACTGTGGTTAATCAGCCAACACTGATCAGCCAGACACACATTACAAGCTGAGGCAGGACCAAAGAAACGGGTGATGCATTAATGCAGCGTCCAAACACCTCCCATCCCCTGGAGGAGCAGCTGGCCCAACAATCAGGAGGTTTCTGGGGATCTGCTTTTAATTATAGAGCCAACAAGCAAACAGGATATTAATTATTACAATATTTATTCCTCATGACGAGGCACAAACACTATTTATGGGGGTACCGGCAATCTAACATTAATAATAATAATGTTCTTATTGGAAATGGTTGAACATGAATAGTCATGTAAAATGTGGAGTCTAGAGAATCAGTGTCAGGAATGTGATCCAAGGAGGGGAGACTAGGTGGGATTATGAATGTGAAACAACCACTTTCAGCAAATCTCCAAATCAACATAAATTCACAATTAGTTCTGTATCAACTCTACAAGTAACACTGCAAGTAGTGTAGAACAGGAGTCACAACATCAAACCACAGAGCAGAGTCATGCTGACAGTTTCTGACAGGAAACAGAAAATCTCAATGTAAACATCAGTTTTGTTTCTTTATATTAAGATTTCACATGTTTGACATATTTATATAGTAAAAGATTGTAAAGCAGATTTACTGAAGTCAACATTTAAGAGGAAATTTTAAGGACTTGTGTCGATTTGTTCATTGTGGGGAGTCAACACATTTTAAGTTTCTTAATAATTAATTCTTGTTTGTTGTCACAGTAACTGTGTCAGGAGCTGACAGCTCTTCATCTCCTGTGTGGTTGATTGTTGGACTGGTTTGTGGAGTCTCTCTCATTATTATTCTCCTGCTCTTGTTGTATCGCTGCAGAAGAACCAACAGTGAGACCTTTTTCTTTACTTACTACAAACACTTTATCATTCAAAGACACAAATGCATCACGAGGTCCATGTAAATGCAAAAGTCTTATTTTACATTCTAATAAAGGTCCTGCTAACGAGCAGACGCTCAATCAGGATGAAGATCAGCAGCACGTGTACTCCTCTCTTCTTCATGGTTAGTTTTTAATCTACATTCACATATTGTGATGCGATTTGCAACAAGACTGTACTTATTACATCTGCTGCAGCTTTTAATATAAATGTTATTTGCAAGAATATTTGTGTTTAAATTAGTATCACAGACATGAGGTGACTGATTTTCTCTGACCTGCAGGTGATCGTTGTGTCTATGAGACAGTCAGAAGATGTGAAAACACTGAAAATGGTAAAGTTTACACTTTCATTAATATAGAGCTTGTGGAAGCTGGATGATTATACAATAACTGTGTTTAACATGAAAGTCAATCAGATTATTATTTCAGGTCCAGCAGAAGGTGATTACACCAATGTCACATCTGTGATTCAGCTCAAAGTCGTTAACAAGACAAGTGAGTGCACAAAATGTGAGATTTGAAATGCAAAAATATACATTGGTAATTATTCTCACTGATAATAAATGCATTTGTGGACAAAACAGAGGGAGTTTGTTTTGAAATGCTTTCATTTGATCGCCTCAACAGGGCAACGTGGTGACCCAGAGGAGAGCTCTGACTACAATGATGTCAATGCAAATTCAGCCACAGCTCTAAAATCTTAACAGCAGCTCTTTAGCTGTTTTTCTCTTTTTCCTTGTAAAGTCTCTTTGAACTTGAAGTGACTTTGAGTGAAAAGGAGAAGATTTTGAATTCAAAGCAATGATCCTGACAGCCTGAGTTTATATTTCCTTTAGAAAAAATCGCTCAGTGTGTTTCACTTGTTTCTCTCCCATTAGATAATAATTTTAATAAACTGATCTACAGCACATTAAAGTTCATTTTTGTTTTTAACTATTTCTTTATTTTTTTATATATTACAATTTTCTTTCTGTGAAGCACTTTGTAACTTTGCTAATAAAAGTGTGATATAAGTAAAGTGTGTTGTTGTGTGTCAGACTGAGCGTACATGTTACAGCTGTTCAGTGTTGTGCATGAATCCACTGAAAGAGAGCTTTCATTTAAAGACACTCACTGTCATTTAAAACAACTTAACACGTGTGATGATCAGAAGCTGTTAGCTTCCTGCTAGCTAAGAGTGACTAATAAAAGCATGTAGCAGATCATAACAGGACTCATTCTTCATAAATAAGGAGACAAACAAAACATGGTACTAGGAGTAAATCTAAGCTGAGGTGCATCGTGGACGACAAGAATGGATTCTGTCAAACTGCCAGAGAGTTTGAAGCTGACGGGAAACGTCGCCATCTTTCTGCAAGAAATGTGGCATTACTGTATATGATGAGCCAGGTGATAAAGTTTGACGTTGTCAATGAAAAGTTTCATGCCCTTTGCTCTAAGAAGAATGAGACATATGAGAGATACATTTTTCGCTTGAGGATTCAGCAGTTACACGAGTCATTTTCCCAGCAAATTGTTTTCAAACCCACCGCCGTCTTTCTCTACGACCAACAAAATCCAACCCAGAAAATTTTGACGTTTAGAGACCTGCCAGCATCCAGATCAACAGCAATTATATTAAACAATGACATGCTCTTGGTTTAATATCAGCACCGGAAGACTGATCATATGGTTCATCTTTGTATTAAAATCTTACTGTGTTTATTTTAAATTGGTACAAAACAGTTTTGAGCCTATTCCACTCAGTTTTTCATAAATTCTCCTTTTATATTACAAATTTCCAGGCATGTTCTCCACACCCGCCTCTCTGCTTCTTGTGTCATCAATTCTTCCCTGTGATTGGACCGTTTTTACACATGCATTCTAATGATGCAGTGTAAAGTTTTGTAAAGCTCGTCTTCTCGTCTAGGGGAGGGATACCTCAGTAGGTAGAGTGGTGGCCCCATGATCGGAAGGTCGGGGGTTCGATTCCCCTGAACAGCTACCCTGAGGTACCCCTGAGCAAGGTACCGTCCCTACACACTGCTC
This sequence comes from Oreochromis aureus, assembly GCF_013358895.1. Taxonomy (NCBI): domain Eukaryota; kingdom Metazoa; phylum Chordata; class Actinopteri; order Cichliformes; family Cichlidae; genus Oreochromis; species Oreochromis aureus. The sequence goes on from NC_052944.1 coordinate 28,882,716, forward strand.
CCCGGGCGCCCAAAGGCTGACCACTGCTTCACTGAGTGAATGGGTTAAATGCAGAGAGGAATTTCCCCACGGGGATCAATAAAGTACACTTTCTTTCTTCTCATCTTTCAGTAACCATCTGAAATGTCTCTGTAGCCCAACTGCTCAAGGAGATACGGTAGTGCGAATCACCCATGGTAAATAAAGGTACGTGTCAGTTGGATATTCCTTGTCCCATATTTCCAATGTCAAATTCTGAACACAGCTTCCAAGTACAATCACTGGACTGTGTTTACAGCTGTTGGCCAACAGAGGGAGACATTAATCCATTTATAATTTGTTGTATCTCTCATGGTCTCTCAGTCCTCCTGGTCAACCAACACATTCTCTCTCCTTGTGAGTATAATGAACTTAAAACTTTACTTTCTGTTTCCGTTCTGTGTCTCCTGTACACACTGCTGCAGTTTCATCAGAGAGGCAACCTGACTGTCTTAAAGGTGATTTAAATTCATTCAGAATGAACAACTCTGATGATCATAGCTGGACTGGCCATCGGGCATACCGGGCATTTTCGGTGGGCGATGGTGATTTTTCGTTTTTATGGGCCGATGGGTGTTTTTTTGTAACGGTATAAACAATGAAAGGTGGTGGATTGGCCAGATGCTGGCCGATGTGTAAAAATAACTCAGTTACTTGGTGGTGGCTATGGCGGAGCTCCCACAGAGGCCAGCAGGTGGCTGAGGAGGAGAGACCCGAGGCGGCTGCCGGTCCGAGTGTCAGGTGAACTGGATTTCAGGTAAGAAGTTATGACCTGCAGTCTATCTGGGTCAGATATAAACCAAGTTTAGGTGTAGTTTATTTTCGTTGTGCTGACTTTTTACAGTCAGTTACAGTAACACATACTGCGTACTAGCTAGCATGACGGAGTTTCTATACAGCTGGGTGGGTGCTGTGATGTTACTGATAGTGAACTTTACTTTATTCATAAGGTTAGTTTGTAGAGTTGCAAACCGCGTTTCGTATTGAGCTGAAAAGGAACGGTCTGTCCCGGACTTCAGCTAGAATGAAAAAGACAAAGCTGGAGTTATTCTGTGTCTTTGCTGCACAGCTGCCTCTTCTTCTCTCATCCTCTCCCCCTCCCTCTCCTGTTGCTACTTCAGTCATGAAACTGATCAATGATCAGCTGATCGGCTTTTCTGTCGCAAATCCCGTCTCTTTTGCTTGTTTATCGCCCACTTTGTGCCAGAAAGAGGAAACCAGTGGATGTCGCACTAAAACGTTTAAGCTTGATCAGCTGTTGTTAGAATTTATTTAATATTACTTTCTAGTATCAGCTGATGTTTGCTGGAGCCACAGCTGTAAAGCTGCTGGTCATGATATCGGTTTGGATATGTGGTGAGAGGGAAACATGAAGATGAAACCAGGAGATGTCCTTACTGAATCATCAGAGCTGAAAAGGTGATGGAGAAACAGGTTTACCTTTTAGGTGACATGAATGAGTTGAAGTTATGAACTGTTTCTGAGAGACAAATAACACCAGGATCCTTTTCTATGTAGCTGACAGCTGGTAACTGTGCAGGGGCGGGTCTAGCAAAGTTTTGCCAGGTGGGCAGGGAGAGCATTAACAGGGAAAGGGGGGCACAAAGAAATACTTTCTTATTTTCATTTAAAATGTCTGGCTTTTAATAAATAATTATCAGAATCTTACAACCAAAGTTTTTATCTGATGTAAAATGTATAGAAATCATACATATACAAACAAGACAGTGTACAGTGTTGTTTTCATTCAAAGGCTTTATGGCTTTAATACCTGGTGGGCCGATTTTTTGTCCCAGTCCAACCCTGCTGATGATGTATATTAATTATTAAAAAGTATCGGTACCAGTATCAGTATCATCGATACAGGCCCTGTATTTACTTGGTATCAGAGCGATACCAAATCTTGGAGTATTGCACACGACTAACAAACAGTGAAATATTAAATTCATTATACTGTTATTATTTCAGCACCATGGACAGCACACAAGGTTTTCACTGCATGAGCTGTGCTCTCGAACATGTGACTGCAGTGTATAGATCTCTCGCTCTCGCTCTCAAAAAAACCCACTGTTGTACTGTTTCTAGGGTCCCTGTCCCTGGGTGTATGTGTACTCTGAAGAGCACATAATGTGGCTGCAAATGTTTATGTATATTTGAATTAAGAAATCATAAGAGAATCTGTCTCTCTCTCTACCCACAAAACCACATATAAATGTATTTTTCTTTGTGTAACTTCAGATTGTCAGATCATTGTCTTTCTCCACCTTTCCAATACAGAAAGACCTGTGAAATATAAACACTGGGTTGTGTTTACAGCTGGTATTCAACATAGGGCACAATTTATTTAATTATCACAATGGATTAATCTGCTTGGCTGAGTATTAAATATTTCCCAGAACTGTGATGATAAAGACTTTGACTTCAAAGTCTATTATTTACATCACAGCAGTTGCAGAATAATAATATCCCCCAAAAAAAACAAAAACAAAAACATGTGTGTTGTAAATGTAGCTGTAACTGTTTCCAAAGAACAAGTTTAGATCAAATAAAAGTTATTTCTTAGAAAGGATGAAACATTTCTTATGGATTACTGGCTGAAAGTGATTAAAATGTTTAATGTTGTGACACAGAGGGCCCGCACTCTGAAAGGGAGGGGAACATCCAAAGAGGCATATGCCTGCTGAATGGCCTCCACAACCCTGTGGGACAATCGGGACTTAGACAGGAGTCTGCCCAGAATTCCAGAGTGGAAGCTGACAAACGGCTGTCTTTCTTCCTGAACGGCCGGGTAAGCAAGACATGCTGTCCCAAAGCACGGAGATAGCACAGGGCAACCTGGCTCCAAGCTGCCTCTTTGTCCAGGTCCCCAGTGGGAGATATTTGTAACTCAACCAATTTTGACTCAGAAAACTCCTGCAGCATTCTCACTTTTAGATCAGGCAGCCCTAAGGCCTGGAGCCTCTCCCTCTCAGGGTACAGGCTCTCCCCCTGACCCCTACTGGAAAAAGGTGGAACAGTGACCCCCTCACCTGGAATAGGAGGTCCCTCAGAACAGGGAACTCCTGGGGTGTCCTGGCCATGAGTGGCAGGATAACTGAAAAGTAGCATGTGTGGCCAAAGAGAAGCCACCAAGATCAACCTTAACTCCTTAACTCCTCCTTTTGACCCGGTGAAGGAATAAATGGAAGAGGGATGATGGAGGGAAGCCCCAGAGAAAAGCCTGTGGCGAGGGGTGCACCAGGTCGTCTGCAGGGAGAAGAACAGATAACAATGTGTGTCAAGTCCCTGGGATAAAAAAAGGTCTACTGAAGCGGCTCCAGATCTGGTGGACCACCTCTGGATGGAGTCTCCACTCCTCTTGGATTGGGCTCCCCCTCGACATATTGTAATGCCCACTGTCACGTTTAATGGTCCTGGCACAAAAACTGCTTTCAGTGAGTAGAAGAGGGTGAGCCCACTGCCACAGTCTGGTAGCTATCATGCAGAGGAGGGGAGACCCTCGGCCCCCTTACCTGTAGATGTAGGCTACTGCGACCATTCTTTCTATCTTGATAATAACTTGGTACCATAACAGTCGTGACAGAAACTGCTTGAGTGCCAGGATGACAGCTTGCAGCTCCAGCATATTTATGTAGGAGACGCCCAATGACTGATATAACAGCTATTGACCGTAGAGCCCTCAGCCTCAGGAGCTGACCCACGAGTGAAGCCCAAATGGATCTAGGCACACCGCGAAGGTCTGCTGTCAATTCGGGGTGAGGGACATGGAGGCTCTGATGGACTCCAGGGTCATGCCCAGAAATGATGTGATGTGGGAAGGCTGCACATGACATGAGCAGAGCTACATGGCTGCAGCACTGTCCTTTAGTACAGCAGAAGGATACAGCCCGATGCAGTGGGAGAAACTCTCACTCACTGAGTTAACAGCCAGTCAGCCACAGAGAGGACCCACTAACCATGTGAACGCGCTGACAGAGGTGTTCTGACTTTCAAGCATGTTTCTCACACAGCATGCTGGTGTTCTTGGCTTCTTGGTCTTATGGGGTGCAGATGCTCTCAGCACAATTTACCACACTGCTGGGTGTTATCTACACTAGTGTATTCAGCTTTTCTTGAGTGTTTTGATTCTGGGTCTCATCATGATGCACTTTTCTGGTGTTTCCAGGGGTTTTATATTATGAAGATTAAGGATACAACTTCACAAATCTGCATACAAACACACACACAAAGAAAAGAAGGAGGGGTGATAAACTTCAGATTAATATTAATTGACAGATGCCTCAGCGTGTAGGCATGACTACATATGACATGGTAGTCTAGTGGTTCAGTTCACCCTTTACTTATTTTCTGACCCCCCTTTGTTCTTCTGAGCAGACTGTGATGACTGCATGTGTGTAAAAGACTGTTGTTGTTGTTTTTTTTATCTGCCGAAAATCTGATACCACAACATTTCTGTCTGGGCCTCCAAGAAAAGAGGAAATGCAGCCTGTGGTTTCAGCCTGAAGTCTAACGTTCATCTTCTTTAAAGTCAACACAGCACAGTGGAAATGTGCAGGTATGACAATGTGTGAAAACAGGTTAAAAGTAGCTTTATTGTGGTGATGACACATGCTGGACTAAAGGATAAATAAAGCATGTGGGCATCAAGAGAAACTGTGAAAAGCTTGTTTCTCACGCTCATGTCTTTAAGAGTCTCTGCATGGACGTGCTGTAAATGTTCATTTATCTCTGAAATAAATAAAATCATCCATCACTCTCTCTGTCCACGAAATCATATACAGACATGTTTTTCTTCTTACTGCAACTTCCAAACAGGCCAGTTCCTCACAGTATAACACAAAACTCCAAAGTATAATCACTGCTTTGTAACCAACAGAGGAGCCAGTAAATCATCTATACCTACTGATACTAATGTGTCTGTTTGGCTGGTGTTACAGAAATGGTTCCTACACCTGTGATGATGACGTCAGTGTTTGACTCCAAACTGTCTGCTGGACTCTGCAGTATCACAGAGTCCCCAAGTTTTTAGGCCTTTTTAGACTTCATATCTTGAAGCATTATGAACTCTTGAAATATTGATGTGTACTGAAACTTTTGCACTTATTTTAAAACAAAAGCTGCAAATAAGGTAAAAACAGGAAGTTACATCTTAATGTATTTTACCTTTCACACAGAAAAGAGGAGGGACGGAGAAACACACCTGCTGTTAAACAATCTAAAACACTTGGATATCAACATGTTTGTGAGTGTGTGTAGATGATACTGCAACAAACCTTAATCATAACCTTTGTAAGAAAGTGTTTGACAGAATGAAGGATGGAGTTTAGCACTACTCAGTGCCAAAATACTTATAAGGCCCTGAAACGAGACCCAGGTTTTGGTTACGCAAAGAAGCTGATCGATTGTCTGAAGCAGTTATAATAGCACAATGATACTGACCTGACCTCATTCCACAGTCTATACCCAGGGAAAGCCACACCAAGTCTGTATGGTTTAATGAAGGCTGCACCTTTAACACCAGTTGTCTGTATGATCCACTTGGTCACCTATAACATCTAAAAGTTTCTGGCTTCGATCCTCAACCCGTTGGTAGGCAGCTCTAAACACCACATCCAGAACAATTTGTATTTTGTTGAGAAGGTTAAAGATAACATTAATGAGGCAGATGAAACAATTGTCTTGTACAATGTTACATCTCTCTTCAGTTGTCTTCCAGTCACTGAAGAAGGTACTTCATAAAAGATTACAAAATGACCCCAACCTCAGCAACAGCACCACTCTCAGCACCGACCAAGTGTGTTTGCTCTTGGAACTGTGTCTTCATTTCACCTACTTCACATACAAGGGTCAGTACTTTTATGTGAAGCCTTATAAACAGCACTGTTTATAATGTTGGGGAAACCTGCAGTCAGCTGAGACTGAAGAAGTCACTTGGATGAGTGAGAAAAGTTTTTCTCACTGAAAACTCTACATCCAGATGATCAGAATCAACTTTTTGGGAATGAAGGATGGAGGCTGTGTTTGTGTGCTTTACCTGTGATTGATACTATAGACTGTATATTGACAATGGCCATTGTTATGTGTTTTGATCGAGTGAAAAACTGAGGTACACTGTAGGCTTAGTATCATATAAGTACTCACATGTGACACTGTTGCTAATACAGCTGCACTGGCTCCCCATTGAATTCAGAGTTCATTTCAAGATTCTGGTACTGACCTACATCATTAAACTTCTACAGCCCTATGTGCCTAGCAGGTCTCTTAGGTCATATAATCAGGGTCTACTTGTCATTCATCATACAAGGCTGAGAACTAAAGGGAGACAGAGCTTTTGCCACTGTGGCTCCCAGACTGTGGAACTCTCTCCCACTGAGCTTAAGATCTGTGGACTCAGTAGGTCCTTTCAAAAAACAACTAAAAACACGTTTTTAGAATTGTATTTTGTTAACTGCTGTCTTTTTGTGTGTTTGAAGAACTTTGTGATTGTTTTATCTAGAAACGTGCTATATAAATAAAGTTTTACTTGACTTACTAGACTCATATAGAGGGGACTAACAGAGTAGCCAGAGTACCTGGAGAGAACCCAGACAGGTAGAGGGAGAACATGCAAACTCCAGACAAAAAGTCCCAGCTGGTGGATTCAAATCCACAAACTTCCTCCTGTGAGGTAACAGTATGAACCACTGTACCTCTGTGCCACTCATTTGTCTTATTATTTAATATCTGTGTAGGTCCTCAGTCATTCAGGTCATGGTAGTCTAAGGAGTTTGGAAAAAAAGTCACTAAACTTCCTTAAGTTTCTTGAAGACGTCTCACCTCTCATCTAAGAGGCTTCTTCACTTCTAAAAGCAAATGGTGGAGAGTCCTGAGTGTTTAACCTTAGTGGGGATTGTCCATTAAGAGGAACATACACCCGTTTTTAATCATATGTGTAATCAAGGGATCTCAAAACTGCATTGTAGGTGACTGACAGCTGATGCCATAAGTCACCACCTCTGGTCAATGATGGTCATCCACAGTGGACATAGATGGCCTCTTTCACTCACAGTATTTTCAGCTCAAAATGTGAACACGTGCACCTTCAAACGAGTCATATTTGATATGTTATTGGGAGCAGATGAAAATAAATCAAATATTTGGAGATCATTGTCTGTGCATAATCCTGGAGAGTGAGTGAGTGTGGTGGCCAGAAACTGAGAACAACACATTTTGGGAAGACAGCATTCATGTATGGCACAATAAATGTCTGTGGATGTTCAGAAACATTGGCTGATAAGATGACTCAAGATAAAATATTCCAACATTATGATGATCCACAGCACACTGCACAAATCACATAAAAGTCTCTGAGAATAAAACATAATTATGAGCTGGTAAAATATGTCACCTGACCTGAAACAACAGAAGGTAAGAAGAAAACACAAGAAGCAAGCCTGCATGTTTGCAGTGGACAGGAAATGTGAACACGTCACACAACTGCTGTGGTCAAAGCTACAGGAGCTGTTTGAGGTTTGTATAAAAGGAAAGGAAGCACAGAGAGGCCACAGTCAGAAGAAACACTCTGGTCTTATCTGTATTAAATGCAGCTTCTCTTTTTATTATTGATGTAAAGTCAAAGTGTTTGAGATCAGCTGAGGATCAGAGTGCAGCAGGGCTGGATGTGAGGATGGGGCACTCTTTGCTCTGCATGACGGGCTTATTGTGTAAGTACATTTGTGACATTGTTTGAATGGCACTGATTAATGAAAGTGTTTCTCATGTGTGAGAATTAGAGTGTATCACTGGTTTGAAGTGTTTATCTGAGAGTTTGAACAAAGCATATTTGTGATGTTTATGATAGTTACAGACAAATGTTGGCTGGTTCCTTGGTTCAGTTTAGTCTGGAGTATCGTGTTGGATACATCGCTGCTTGTTGCACTTGACTCATTGTTATTGTGTTTTATGCTATCAATAATTTTTAAATATTTTGTTTATGTTTCAAACTTGTTACTAAATTAAAGTTTATGTGCACAGAAACATTTTGATGAGCAGTAACTGTGTCATGTGAAAATTAATCTTTAAAAAACACTTTTGTTCATTTTGAGTTTGATTTTCTGTTTGATCCTGATGATGTTTAATCTTTACTTTAGTGCTCGGTACTCTTTTCTACGTTAATGCTGAAGGTGAGAAATGTTTCTTTTTCTTTTTTTTATCACATTTATAAAATATGTATAACTTTGCTCTGATATTTCATATTTCATGCACAATTTGAAATCACATCCTTTGTCTCTGTTTGTGCATCATTTTATTTAAGATACTAAATGGGTTTATAAACAATGAGTCAGTTAAATCCTGCAGGTCTGTGCAGTCTCTCTTTTGTTTTATTCAGAATATTAATTAACTGCTTTAATTTGTTTCATGAAAACACATCTTATTATTTTCAAGTCCAAATGTCACCAGGATGCAGTAAATCTTTTGACTCTTAACAGCAGCAATAAAAATCAGTTCAGCTTCAAAATGACTTTATGCTTCCATCAATCTCTAACTTGATGTTTTATGTGAACAGTTCCCAATAAGCCCACCGTGATCCTCAAACCATCCTGGCCTCAGATCTACAGCAGTGAGACAGTCACTGTCAGATGTGAAGGAAGTCAGTCGCTGTTTGTATGGAGAGAACACAAGTTAATCAGACCGTCAACACCTGAATACAGAATCAGCAGAGCTACTGAGTCTGACAGTGGAGGATACAGCTGCTGCACCATGAGTCTTTCAGTGTGCAGTGACATCATCACACTGACTGTATTATGTAAGTTGGACACATTTCATTCAGTAATATTGTTTTCGTTTAGTAACAAAATCAGTGACAAACCGTTTTAAATGTGGTGATAAAAGTACACAGTAATCACAACAGTGAAACATCTGGAATGAAAAAAATGAAGAACCCCCCCAATAACTTTATAACATAAACTACAAATCAAAAGTTTGGACACACCTTCTCATTTAATGGTTTTTCTTTATTTTCACTACTTTCTACATCGTAGATTGAAACTGAAGACATCAAATATATGAAGCCAGATATATGCAATTATGTAGCAAAGGGAAATTAAGTCTAAAAAAGTTTTATATTTTAGATTACTGAAGGAAGCCTTTGCTTATTGACAGCGCTGCAAACCCTTGGCCTTCTCTCAGTGAGCTTCATGATGTATCACCTGAAATTAGTGATGTTACGTCTGACACTGAAGCACTGAGGTCTGTGTGGAGTAAAGTGGGCGTGTCCAAATGAAACCTGTGTGGAGGCCTGTATCAGTTTTTTCAGAATATCACGTGAACGAGGCCTCATTTCTCTGATATGATGTCACTGCCTTGTTATGTGATTCGAGCAGTTGAAAAGACACAGACATGATGTTTTTTACATGAACTGGATCTGAGCTGATTCTGAGGATGATCACAGCTTGCAAGGAGATTATGAGCACATTAAGGAGTCACCAAAAAAGAAAAAAATATTAGCAGTTAGGGAGCATTGTGACATGCTATTGCCCAATAATAACATGAGTCCTAAATCAATCTCAGAGAGAATGGTTAGTTAGGTGTGTGTGTGTCTATATTTATATTATCTAGGGCCTCATGCAGGTATTCTACAAGTGACACATCATTACGTCTATATATCCTCTGGTATGTAGCCCGTGTGTATTGTCACAGCAGGGCTGCTGTACATTAAATGACCAGCAGATGTCAGTACTTCCAAATGAGCTGTTAAACGGGGGTCATGTGATCTGCCGTTTAATGAAGCAATTGGCCAGAAAGATTCACCGGGCTTCATCACACCATCACTACCTGAAATGGTTTTCACTTCACAGCTGTGCCTTGTCAGGGTTCATTTGTGGAATTGGGACCATCAGCTGTGCAGAAGTCAGGTTGGTACACAGCTGACAGATCTATTTGACAACTGCTAGAATTCATTTAATGACAAGAACCAATCAGTTAAGTAAAGAGAAACAACCGTCCATCATTACTTTAAGAGCTGAAGATCAGTCAGTCCAGCAAACTGCTAAAAGTTTGAATGTGTCACAAGTGCAGTTGCAAAAAACATCAAATGCTACAATGAAACTGGCTCACATGAGGACCGCCCCAGGAAAGGAAGACCAAGAGTCACCTCTGCTGCTGAGGATAAATTCATCCGAGTCACCAGCCTCAGAAATCACAAGTTAACAGCACCTCAGATTAGAGCCCAGATAAATGTCACACAGAGTTCCAGTAGCAGACACGTCTCTACATCAACTGTTCAGAGGAGACTGTGTGAATCAGGCCTTTATGGTCAAACAGCTGCTAAGAAACCACGACTGAGGAAAAGCAACAAGCAGAAGAGATTAGACAAACATTTACACTGTGTTTATTTACAGATCTACAACCTGAATTACTGCAGCTCTGTCACCATGTTGAGACAGAAATCAGAAAAAATGTGAAGCATTTTAAACTACAGAGAAAAAAATTATTAAAATGAGGAAATTTGTAGATTTTAATTTGTTGGAATTTGAATGAAGTTAAAACCTGTTTATATCTTTATAATGGATCAGGTGTACATTTTGTTTCCTTGTTTTTCATAACAGCAGATAAACCCAGGGCCACACTGACAGCAGGAACAACAATCATACCAGTAGGGGGCAGTGTGACACTGACCTGCTCTGTGCAGAGCTCTGATGGATGGAAATATGAGTGGTTCAGACGAACCCAAAGAACCTCTGGAGTTCAAATCAGAGATCAACAAAACAGAGATATCAGAGTATCTCAAGGAGGAATCTACAGCTGCAGAGGAACAAGAGGAAACCCAGTTTCCTATACTTATGACAGTTATGATGTCACCATTGAGATAACCTGTGAGTTCAGTAATTTAGTTTGAAATATACATTCACTCATGATTATCAAACATACAATGTTAAGTTTTCTGTGTTGATTTCATGTTTCTATTTGTATCTCAACTGTTAATATGTGTAAACAGTTTCCAATAAAGTTGTTGTAAAACAACAACCCAACTGGCCTCAGATATTCAGAGGTGAGACGATCACTCTGACATGTGAGGTGCAGGAAGGAGGTGAAACCACTGAGTGGGAGTATGAATGGAGAGGACCCAGCACACCCACACAGTGGACACACAATAATGATGTGACATTCAGAGTTTCTGAGTCCAGCAGTGGAGACTACATGTGTAAGAGCCGACGCAGAGATGACTCATATTCTTCAACAGAGTGGAGTGAAGCCTTCACATTGTCAGGATCAAGTAAGTCATGTTTGTTGTGTGATCTCCATTTGACAAATGTCATAATGGTCAGCACAGGATGAATTCAATGGTCTACAAAGCATGTTCCATTGTTAGTCAGACAAAGAGCTGCAGCTGATAGTAGCCTCATTGTAGACAGTTTGTCACCACTTTGTGTCATCAACTTTCAGCTGGTATAGAGACGCCAATGCTGACCTGCTGCTCCATCACCTCAGGACAATAATGATATAAAGATACAGGATGAAAAGATATAGTATTCTTCAAACTCCCTCAACAACAAACAACAAATGTACAATTTTTATTGGAAAAAGGAATAAAAATCATTCTTATGATCTCATCAAATACTGCTGTTTGTTACAATTAATATAAACACAGACACATGACTGGGTTGAATACAAGAAAGGAAAAAATGGCTTTTACAATCTAGTTTTTTAATATATTCCTAATAAAATCATTGATTTGCTTGTTTGCCACAAAGTCAGTTTACAAAAGAAAATCAGACTCATTCAGACTTATTTTATGAAAATGTCTCATTTGTAGGAAATAAAAGTATAAAATTATTGAAACAACATAAATGCTAGAAGATTTTAGTGAAAGCTGTCATTTTAAGTTCTTTATATTGTATTATGACTTTGAGGGTAAATATGTGTTGACATTCATTCTTCTTAACAGTTTCTGTCTTTAAATCAGCTGTTTTTCACTCACTTGATTTAAAAACAAAACAAACAAACAAACACAGGTAAACAGTGGAAGCGCAGATGTCCCAGTTTTACAGTTGGCCTCAGATCAGTTAACAGTGTATAGCTCACCTGTCTCTGCATTTAGGAGTACAGTTTGGTGGCAGAGTATAAAAACAGTCTCACCTGATTCTTGATTCACTCTGATAAAGTTTTCATCATGTTATATACATCCAGCGTTAGCTCCTGGCTCTCTAGCTGGCTAACAGTTAGCTGAGATACCTGTGCTGTCCTCATGTGCTGCTGCCAGTTGTTGATTCTCATCTAATTTGCTTTGAAGTCACTTTTTTTTCCTGTGCTGTTGATGCCTGTTTGCAACAAGTGTGATGATCACACTGAGATCAGGGACCGACCTACCTGAGAAACCTGAGATCTATTATTGAACTCCATCTATCTTCTTAACCCATCATCCAGGGTTGTGACCTATTAAGCATGTACTGGATTTAAAAAAAAATACAAATTGATATAATTGTTATATAACAAAGTTTGTTTCCGAAGCTGATGTTTGTTTTTCCTGTAACTACAACAGCAAGTAAACCCAGAGCCACACTGACGGCACACAGTTCAGTCATACCAGCAGGGGGCAGTGTGACACTGAGCTGCTCTGTGGAGGGCTCTGCTGGCTGGAAGTTTGACTGGTTCAGACGTGATTCAGTCTCTTCTAAAGCTCAGCTCATGAGAGGAAATGAAGCAAACAGAGTTATTAGTGTCTCACAAGGAGGTCTGTACCACTGCAGAGGAGGGAGAGGAGATCCAGTTTACTACACAGAGGACAGCAGTGACGTCACAGTTCAGGAGACTTGTGAGTTTTAAACTTTCTGTTATTTAAGTTTGTCATGTGTTTCATAATAATAATAGATTGCATTTATATAGCGCTTTTCAAGGCACCCAAAGCGCTTTACAATTCCACTATTCATTCACTCTCACATTCACACACTGGTGGAGGCTACAGTCGTAGCCACAGCTGCCCTGGGGCAGACTGACAGAAGCGAGGCTGCCATATCGCGCCATCGGCCCCTCTGGCCATCACCAGTAGGCGGTAGGTGAAGAGTCTTGCCCAGGGACACAACGACCAGGACAGAGAGCCCAGGGAACATTAGCTGCTGTTAGTCTTTAAATTGTGTTTTATTAAATATTTTTGGCCCTCTCTCTTTCTAAATGCTTCTTCACATTAAACTGACTTTAAGTGGACATGAAAGACTACATGTATGAAGCCATAGAGCCCTAAAAACAAACAAACAAACAAACAAACAAAAATAAAGGTTAATCCTGAACATGTTGCCATCCGAGGTCATCACCAAGCTAACAGCTCAGCTAACATCAGGTCAGATCAGGGTCGGTAACCCGCGGCTCTTCCGCCCCTCAGCTGTGGCTCCCGCAAACTTTGGGTGAAAAAATGAAAAATAAAAGTCCAACCTTGCTTTAAGAAGGTGGCCTGATGGGTAATGTATTCCGTGCCACAGGTTGAATGTTGTGGTGAAGACAGGGAGCGCCTCTCTCTGCGGTGTGTGCGAAGCAGCGAGTGAGAGTTATGTTTTGTTATGTTTTCGACCCTGAGCTGATGTAATTGTATTTTATACTCAGGGCTGCCCGTGGCTGCATGAAAAAAAAACAAACAGAAGATCATCGCTCATTGAAATGGACTGAAGACATAATTATGTACAAATAGTTTTCATGATTATTCTTCTTATTTTACAATTATTGGACCACAGCTACATTTTATTTACTTATTGTGAACTCAAACACACCTGCAAAATGATGCTTTATTTAAAGTAGGCCTGCACAGACCTGTGCTGTTTTTCTCCACTTTAATGTTTTTGTTAAAAAGTTCTTAAAAGGTAAAAAAAAAAAAAAAGCTCTTCTTATTATTAAGACATCTTATTATTATTTTATTAAGTATTTGTATTGTCGTCTCTGAATTATGGATGGATGAATTTTAAAGATTTGTAAAATAGTTTGTGTGAACTGGAGACCTGAAAAGTTGCACACAAATCACTGCACACATTTGTAAATATTACTTAATGATTGTGAATCATATTATACACAGTTGTACCACTTTCAAGGTAAATTTGTTGCCATAAAAACAAGGATATACTGTCCACCTTCACTCCCTGTCTCTGTAGCAGTCAGTGGTTCTTCAAAGGGAAAATGCAGCTGTTAGCTGTAATGTTAGGATTTGTAGAGCACTTTATAAATGTGGAGTGTGTGGAGAACAGGCTGTGTGAGTCAGATACACCGGTGGGCCACCACACACGTGTACCACACATTAAATAATGTAAACACTGATTTTTCAATCCAGCTTCATTTACAGTCAGAATGTCACCAGGATGCAGTAAATCTTTCTCCTCTGAACAACAGCAAAAAGAAAATCAGGCTTCAAAATGACTTTATGTTTCTATTTGTCTCTAACTGGATATTTTTCTGTGAACAGTTCCCAGTAAGCCCACTGTGACCCTGCAGCCATCCTGGACTCAGATATACAGCGGTGAGACAGTCACTGTCAGATGTGAGATTCAGGGAGGTGAAGGAGCTCAGTGGACGTATGAATGGAGAGCAGCCAAGTTAAACACACCTCCAACATCCAATGAACACAGAATCATCAGAGCTACTGAGTCTGACAGTGGAGGATACAGCTGCCGGGGCAGAAGGGACTATTTCTTCTCAGAGTGGAGTGATATCATCACACTGACTGTATCATGTAAGATCTTTCATCCAGATTATTTAACGTTACTTATTTCATTAAACTAACCTTTAATTGGGACAATTAGTCATCTGCTTATTAAATAAAATCACAAATCAGATGTTAATTAATTTTTTTATTCTAGTAAACTTTCAAACATGATAACAGACAGTTTGTGTTTATATTACAAAACTGATCATTTAACCATTTGTGGACAGGCTGCAGTCTTCAGTGTCCATGAACAGCATGTTAAACTGTGTGACTGGAGTCGTGCTTTGTAGCATCGTGAGCTCAGAACATTCCGTCCGCTAACAATTAGCAACACTAGCTGGCCAGCAACAGCAAGCAAAGCAGCAACACTGATCATTTTATTAAGGATGAAAGAATTTAGACAATTTTTAACTCTCAGTGATGCCACATGTGTTCTTTTGACTTTGGGACCTGAAGCTGAGTTTTAATCCAGATTACTGAGGATTCTGACTGCTGTAGCCGTGATGCTCCGACAATCCATCAAGCGGTGCGGCTTTGTAGCTTACCAAAGTTGTACTAAAATGTTTTTTGACTGATTTTTGAGCACCACGTACCACATAAAATCGGTTCGAGGTCAGTAAGCACAACTACAATTCATAAATAAAGCGCACCGGATTATAAGGTGCACTGTTGATTTTTGAGAAAATTAAAGGATTTTCAGTGCGCCTTACAGTCCAAAAAACACCGTACTTGGAGACAGAAAAACAAGGTATTTTAAAACTTTACTTACAGTTTAGAGCACTAACATTGCTGCTTGTGAATTGAAATGCATTCTGGGATACCTGGCTGCCCCACGTCCACAGTACCACCAGTTCATAGCAGCGATTTTCTAATATCGATCTGTCCTGACTTACTGTGCACGCTAATCAATCAGATGTTAGACAAGAGGCAGCGCTAAACGAGATCCTCCAAAACTGACATTTGGACTCCATCTTTTTTTTTAGTTGAATAAAACTCAACAGACTCCCATGTGGTCTCATTTTATTGGAGGCTTTATTGGAGTCTGTCAGCCTCTCTGATTTTTTTTTAGTTTTTCTATGTAGATCAGTTGTTTACATCATTGGAAATGAAATTATAGGATTATAGAAAACTACCTAAACTTGAACCATGTCAGTGATGACTGATGGTCACGGTGCTCTAACAATAACAGACACCATTCAGTTTAGTGTCACTTTTGACTGTTATTAGAGAAAAATGCAGAGAGCACACAAAACATCTAAAAGTAGTTTGTTTGTGCAGCATTCGTCTTTGAATAGGGAAACTGTAGTGTAGTTTTGTATGAAGACACTCAGTCTAATGCAGCGGTCAGCAACCTTTCACATCCAAAGAGCCACTTGGACCCAGTTTCCACGCAAACGAAAACACTGGGAGCCGCAAATACATTTTGACATCTAAAATGAAGATAACACTGTATATATTGTTTTTTACCTTTATGCTTTGTGTGAACAACTAAGGTGTGTTGCTTATGAAATCCATGAAGTGCTACAGAGAAAATTACATTTTATTTATGTAATTAATACATTTTGAACTCTTAAAGAAATATAACAAAAGCAAAGACACCCAGCTGAACTAAAATGATCCATGTAGCAAACAGAAACTGCTGTGAGCCGCCACCCTTATATCTCCTTTGGGCTTTTGGAGCCTTGACCTGACTTTTAAAAAATAATTGGAAAAAAGCACTATGCTGCTAAAAAAAAATAGATATTTGCAAAATTCTGCCTAAATATGTATTTTACCTGGTTAATGTGTGTGGCGGGGCGTGGTCTGCAGCGCCGCTGCATGGGAGGCGGACGCACCTGAGCGGCAACCGCAATCACGCCTCGCCACCTTAACGTCTGCTATCTATGCTGTTGTGTTGATATGTGTCGGGCTGTGAGCTGAAAAGCTACAGCCAGCTGTATGCGTACAGCAACCGTGTGTGAAAAGTGGTCAATAAAGAGATGCTGAAAAGCGCGTTCATGCAAACATCGTCGGGTCTGCCGTGATATCTTAACAATGGGACATCTGCTCCTGAACCTCTGCGCATAGCGTCTGCAAATCGGGGCTGTACGAAGTCACTTTCACCTTTACGCAGGACTGTAAGCTGTCATCTGTGAGGCGTGAGCTGTGCTTGTTTTTAACATAGTTCACGGTGGAGAACAGCTGCTGACATAATGTGGATCCGAAGGTCCATAATTGGCCTACCTGGGGTTGAAAGTCTCGATCAATGCACGGCGTTTCGGCAGATATGACGCTTATTTTGAGCGATGAAAAAATAATAGAATATAATTTTTATATTTCAATATCACAATAATCTAACAATTTAGAACTACAAGTTGAAAAAGAACTAACATAAATAAATTACACTTCAGCTAAATACTTCTAATTTATTTTCCCAAACCACGCGGAGCCGCACTATAAGGACTAAAGGGCCGCAGGTTGCTGACCCCTGGCCTAATGTGTCACATGCAGGCAAATATTTTTTGTTTGGTGCTAGAAGCTAAATGACTGAGTGAATGTGTAAAGTTTGATCATTTCTATAACAAAGTTCTTCCTGAAGCAAGTGACAATCTGATGAACTTTTTCCTGTAACTACAACAGCAAGTAAACCCAGAGCCACACTGACAGCACACAGTTCAATCATACCAGCAGGGGGCAGTGTGACACTGAGCTGCTCTGTGGAGGGCTCTGCTGGCTGGAAGTTTGACTGGTTCAGACGTGATTCACAGTTTTCTGGAGCTCAGAAAATAGGAGCTGGAACATCAGAGCACACTATCAGTATTTCAGAAGGAGGCATCTATTACTGCAGAGGAGGGAGAGGAGATCCAGTTTTCTCCACAGAGGACAGTGCTCCAGTTGCAATTCAGAAACAAGGTGAGGGTGAAATTTGGTTGTGAAATAAGACGAAAAAATTATGATTAAACTGAAGAAACAATTTATAAATATGATTTATGATTTTTTCAGTTTAATATTTGTGTCTATTTGTTTGTTGAACAGTTTTGGCTGCTGTGAAGCTGCAGCACAGCTGGTCTCAGATATTCACTGGTGAGACAATCACTCTCAGATGTGAGATTCAGGGAGGTGAAGGAAAGGTGTGGAAATATGAATGGACAGCACCCAACACAAACAGCCCTCCAACATCCAGTGAATACAGGATCAGCAGAGTTTCAGTGTCCCACAGTGGAGACTACAGATGTCGGGGTAGCAGTGACTATCTCTTAACAGGATGGAGTGATGCCTTCAGACTGACAGTTTCATGTGAGTTGGACCATGATTCATGCTGACATTTAATGTTTTCATGTTTACATCTGTCTTAACAGGAAAACTCCAACAATGATCCAGCTGTCTGCAGGCAGCTCAGGACAACAGTTTTTCTCACTGTGCAAACAGAAAGTAGAGACACCATGGAGGCTCTTAAAATATCAGCAATGTAAAGAGGAATGTACAGAGATGAGAGTTTGATAAGAGAATGATAAATCAGTGAAATCTGTAGTTTGTTAAACAGTCTAATGTGTCACATGAAGGTAGGGATGGGAATTGATAAGAATTTATTGATTCTCATTGGCTCCACTTTGAGAGTCGCCACCATCTTTAAGCAGAATATCAAAGACATTCATGCAGATTAATTAGAGGCTGTGAGGTCAAATGTTTGTGCATGTTGGAGGTATTTCCCGTCTTTGTTGGGATCATTACTCAAAAATAGTAAAGTAAAAAAGTTCTCACGCAAAACCAGCACAAAGAGCCTTTAAATCGGTTGTCATGGTGATTCTACTGTAGAAACATGAACAGGTAGAAACGGAGCTGCAGCCTGACTGCTCATCAGTTTGTTACCTGTTGAAGTTCATCACTCTGGGTTATTGGCTAGCTTAGTGTTAGCGTACTGTCTGTGCAGGTACTTTGAAGAGCTGAAGTTGTGTTAACAGTTGATCACGTTAATGCAGTTGTTTCTGTCCTGCAGCAGTCTCCACTTTACCATCACTCTCATCCTTTGTGCAATAAAAGTAATTTCTGCACCATCATTTTCCTCCTTTGATACAAACTGAAATCAGCTGATCGTAGCGAGAGTGCAAGAACCGATAAACAGGATTAATAAGCAAGCAGACTAACAGTTCCCAGGACTGGGACTACTGTGATCCAGTTCTCTACTCCCATGACTGGACTACTGTGACAAGAGTATTCTTGGTAATGATTTAATGTTTTACTTTTTGTTTCTTCAACAGCAAGTAAACCCAGAGCCACACTGACAGCACACAGTTCAGTCATACCAGCAGGGGGCAGTGTGACACTGAGCTGCTCTGTGGAGGGCTCTGCTGGCTGGAAGTTTGACTGGTTCAGACGTGATTCAGTCTCTTCTAAAGCTCAGCTCATGAGAGGAAATGAAGCAAACAGAGTTATTAGTGTCTCACAAGGAGGTCTGTACCACTGCAGAGGAGGGAGAGGAGATCCAGTTTACTACACAGAGGACAGCAGTGACGTCACAGTTACAGAAACTCGTGAGTTTAATTATTTTATTTCTACCAGACTAAGAGGTCATTATGTAATGTGTGCTAACAACTTTATCTAATAGCTGTGAGTTTATTAACCCTTAAATAAGTTTTCTGCTCATTAAGATTACTTGGAGAGGTGGGAAAATACAAACATTTATTCAACTTTGTTTTTGATTTAAGTCCAAAATGGTGAGATTAAGGACTCACCCTTACAGAGAATGTCTCCAAAAACATCAACAAAACGATTCACACCTTTAAAAATGTGTTTTAGCTACAAAAGTTCAAATTCCAAAGAAAATGAGATCTTGCAGTGAAAAGTTTCAGATTTTTGTTTTAATAACAAACAACAAAACAATTGTTTCTGTGTTACAGTGTTGATGTAAATACCAGCCGTACCTGCAGGTGTAAACATGAGACTGTGCTGTAACTATGTAAACACTGTATATGAGAGTTGTGTTGGATCTGATTGTTCAGCGTTCAGCATGGTGATGGCTGAGGGATAAAAGCTGTTCCTTAGTTTGTTAGTTCTTGTCTTTATGGCTCTGAAATGTCTGCCTGAAGGTAGACGTTCAAACAGTGCATGACCTGGGTGAGATGGATCCTGAAGGATTTTCTTCATGTTCCTGAGACTGCGGGAGCTGTGCAGTTCTTCAAGTGAGGGCAAAGGATGGCCGACTATCCTCTGGGTGACCTGTATAACCCTGTGGAGCTCTTTCCTCTGTGCTACTGTGCAGCTGTGCTATACAGTTCTTCATGTAGCACAGTATGCTATCAAAAACCAGCTACAGGTCAGGGTGTTTGAAAATATCTCAGTGCATCCTGATGAAGCAGTCCTGCCTCTGGCCTGGTTTTGACTCTTTGTGCTGTTTGTAGCTATTTTGCAAAGTGGGATGTGGCCGTGATCAAAAACAGTTATCTGTGGTCAGACTTACTGAGGTGTGGTTTAACCCTGTAGCCTGTTGGAGGTTGATTTTTTTTTTTTCACTCACGTTACTCTCATGTTTTAAACAGCAGAATTTTTATGTTTCTATTTGTCTCTAACTGGATATTTTCCTGTGAACAGTTCCCAGTAAGCCCACTGTGACCCTGCAGCCATCCTGGACTCAGATATACAGCGGTGAGACAGTCACTGTCAGATGTGAGATTCAGGAGGTGAAGGAGCTCAGTGGACGTATGAATGGAGAGCAGCCAAGTTAAACACACCTCCAACATCCAATGAACACAGAATCATCAGAGCTACTGAGTCTGACAGTGGAGGATACAGCTGCCGGGGCAGAAGGGACTATTTCTTCTCAGAGTGGAGTGATATCATCACACTGACTGTATCATGTAAGATCTTTCATCCAGAGTATCTAAATAAGGAAAAAGCACTTCTTCGTTCTTACAGCTTTATAACTGTCTTTCATGTTGGTCAGTAAAATGTTTAGTTTTTATTCCAACAACAAAAACCTGAACAGCAGCTTTTTATTCACAGTGAAGAGAACAAAACATATGAGAGTAACTTCTCTGCTGTGCAGCTCTAATACATGAAAGATGAAATGCAGAACAAATGCTGAATCTGTCTCAGCTGCTCCACCACATCCACTAAGAAACATTAAATCCACTGATTGTTCCTCATGTGTGTTTTTAACTTAGAAATGCAGCAAATTAAATATGAAAGATTAGTGTTGTATTTGTGTGATAGTTGTACAGTTTGTTGTAGCTTCACCATTAAAGTTATGTGATATTTATTATTTACATATTTCCACCAAGTTATTTCAACTGGTTTGATTCAGTCATTGACTTTTGTTCTTTTTCTAAACTGAACTGCAGATAAACCAAAGGCCAAACTGAGAGCTGATAACACAGCTGTTCCAGTAGGGGGCAGTGTGACCCTGACCTGCTCTGTGAACCCATCATCATCATCTGGATGGAAATACTACTGGTACAGAGATGAGAAATCCTCTGAAGCCCTGACCACACAAGATGCAGTTTTCCACTCAAATGGACAAATCAGTGTCTCACAGGAAGGACTCTACAGGTGCAGAGGAGGAAGAGGAAACCCAGTTTACTACACAGAGGACAGCCAGTCAGTCAGGATTGGGAAAACTGGTGAGTTTAACATGAAGTCAGATAAATTCCTGATTAAGGAGGAAGATGAAGAACAAAAGGCATTAACATTTTTGACATTCATGTGTTTTTATTGTACTTTCTTGAACAGTAACAGCCTCAAACAGGCCTGTTGTGACTCTGTATCCAAACTGGTCTGAGATATACAGAGGAGAGACGATCACTGTCAGATGTGAGATCCATGGAGGAGACACTGAGTGGGATTATGAGTGGGAAACAAACAGCAGGATAAAAGCTCCAAATCAAAATGAATACAGGATTAGATCTGCTTCATCATCCAACAGTGGAAACTATCGCTGTAAGGGCAGAATGAAAAGTTCACAGCATAAAACAACAGAGTGGAGTGATTCAGTCACACTGACAGTTTCTGACAGTAAGTAGAGTCATAGTTCATTTAACCTGGAAATAGAAACAGTTTGTAAAATGTGTTTTATTAGTACATGTTGAGATATTTGACATGTTTAGATAGTCTCACTCTTAAAGTTCATCATAAATATTTGTGAGTCAACATTTTAGTGACATTGAATTCAGAGTTAAGAGACGAAACATTGAGAGAAAATCTTTGTTGAACAGATAAACCCCGTCCTGTCCTCACTGTGTCTCCATCATGGCTGAGTCCTGGAGCCTCAGTAACTCTGAACTGTGAGGTTGAACATCCGTCTGCAGGATGGAGCTTCTACTGGTATAAAGCTGTTCCTGATCTATCAGAGAAATCCTCCAGTTATGAGCTGCTACCTGATGGCAGTGGGACTGCACAGGACTCCTACATCATTCATGGACAGACACACACAGCAGGATATGTGTGCAGAGCTGGAAGAGGAGACCCAGAGTATCACACTGATCACAGTCAACCAGAGTTTGTCTGGTCTGCAGGTCAGTTTGAGGAATTTAATCTTCATGTTGATGATTTGAAAGTCTGTAAATCTGGCTGCATAACTAGCAGGACTCCTGTGAACCACACAAAAGTCAAACGTATATTTTCACTGTGATATTTTGAATGCTAACATCTGTGAGCTTTGTCTCTTCACTGCATGTTGTTTCCAGATGTTCATTCAGCAGCGTCTCTCACAGTGAGTCCTGACAGAGTGCAACACTTCACCTCTGACTCTGTCTCACTGACCTGTGAGGGAAACTTCACTGAGTGGAGAGTGAGGAAGTTCTCTGAGGACGGCCGACTGTACTCTGACTGTAGGAGAATGACTGGATCCACATGTAACATCAACACATCAAAGTCAGATACTGCAGTGTACTGGTGTGAGTCTGGATCAGGAGAGTTCAGCAGTGCAGTCAACATCACTGTACAGAGTATGTTATTATACATTTACTTCTTGGATTTGAATGATTCAAACATCACATGAACATTTGTCCCAGTTTTGCTGTATGTGAAGTCATTATGTGGTAAAAATAAAACACATACAGCAGTTTTTAAATACACAAGATCAGATCTTCATGATGAAAAGCATTTGTACAATCTGTTCTTATTATTGTTTGTCAGCTTTTCTAAAAGTGTGCACCAGCTGATGTGACTGAAACAATTGTGTGTGATTGTGTCACAGATGATGGTAATGGTCCTATCCTGGTGAGTCCTGTTCATCCTGTGACTGAGGGAGCTTCTGTTAGTCTGAGCTGCAGTTTGAGAACACAAAAAATACTTTCCAATGTGTTTTTCTATCACAATGACAAACTTATTCAAAATGATACCCGAGGGGAGCTGAAGATCTCTGCAGTGTCAAAGTCTGATGAAGGTTTCTACAAGTGTCAGTACTCAGGAAGAGAGTCAGCACAGAGCTGGATGTCAGTTAAAGGTGAGCAGGATCAAAACATTTGATGTGATTTATTGTAGATGAATTATTCACGTACTTTGTCTGCTGCAAATGTGTACTTTTGTTTAAGGATTTATTTTTTTCATCAATAATGTTCAACAATGCTGTTTTATTATTTTCTTTTATTTAAGTACTTTGTGAATTTAGTTCAGCTTATTTTTTTTAAGCTAAATCATTTATTAAAAATGAAATGTTCTTATTTACAGTTACTGTGTCCACACCTGAGAGCTCTTCATTTTCTCTTCTGATGATCTTTAGATTAATTCTCGGATTCGTGTTTGTTTTCCTTCCATTCTTGTTGTTCAGATGTTCCAAAGGTGAGAACTTTTTTCTTTTCCTATATTTTAAACACAAAGTTCACTAATAAAGTGGAAACAAATTAGTATCACAGACATGAGGTGACTGATTTTCTCTGACCTGCAGGTGATCGTTGTGTCTATGAGACAGTCAGAAGATGTGAAAACACTGAAAATGGTAAAGTTTACACTTTCATTAATATAGAGCTTGTGGAAGCTGGATGATTATACAATAACTGTGTTTAACATTAAAGTCAATCAGATTATTATTTCAGGTCCAGCAGAAGGTGATTACACCAATGTCACATCTGTGATTCAGCTCAAAGTCATTAACAAGACAAGTGAGTGCACAAAATGTGAGATTTGAAATGCAAAATATACAATGGTAATTATTCTCACTGATAATAAATGCATTTGTGGACAAAACAGAGGGAGTTTGTTTTGAAATGCTTTCATTTGATCACCTCAGCAGGGCAACGTGGTGACCCAGAGGAGAGCTCTGACTACAATGATGTCAATCCAAATTCAGCCACAGCTCTAAAATCTTAACAGCAGCTCTTTAGCTGTTTTTCTCTTTTAAGTTTCTCAAAAGCTCAAAGTGACTTTGAGTGAAAATGAGAAGAGTTTGAATTCAAAGTAATGATCCTGATAGTCTGAGTTTATATTTCCTTCTGAAAGAATCGCTCAGTGTGTTTCACTTGTTTCTCTCCCATTAGAAAAGAATTTTAATGGACTTTAATGTTCTGTAGATCTGTTTTTCTGTTTTTAACTATTTCTTTGATTTGTAATATATTATAAAAGTCTTTCTGTGAAGCACTTTGTAACTTTGTTAATAAAAGTGTGACATAAATAAAGTGTGTTGTTGTTGTGTGTCAGACTGAGAGTACATGTTACAGCTGGTCAGTGTTGTGCATGAATCCACAGAAAGAGAGCATTCATTTAAAGACACTCGCTGTCATTTAAAACAGCTTACAACCCTCCAAAATGAACTAAAGCTGTCAACATAATGGGAAGTAACAACTGCTCTGACGTTATGCTCAGCAGCCTTTTTACTAAGTTATGGGGCTTGAATCACAGGTGGAGGTGATTCTGTGTGGAGTTTGCATCTGTGTGGGTTTCCTCCATGATCTCCTCCTGATGCTGTGGACAGTTTGATGTGTGTCAAATAACTGTGGTGCTTTTAAAAATGCAACATTTTCTTCAAAATAATATCACACCACACTTCTTTGTTCCTCTGAGTGACCTGTGATGCTTATATGTGTATACAAATGTTGTTTCAATCTTTCTGCAATATGATATTTATTAATCAGCTGAAAATGACTCATGATTTCTGTCTGAGCTCCCAGAAAAGAGGAAATGCAGCCTGTGGATGAAGAGAAAAATGTTTTGTTCAGTAAATGACTTGTTTTAGCAAAGAGGCAACAAGAAATGCAGACAATAACAGCACAGTGTTGTTCTCTTGACAACTACATGCTGACATTGTCAAATATAAATATAAAGTATTTCCTTAGTTGAAGGGATAAAAAGTGTCAGGTGTGCCCCTGTAGCACTGCACTTGTTCTCTGTGTGGACTGCACATTTTTATATGATCTACCAGTACTGGGGAAAACACCACACTGTGAGAACTGATGAAAACTCTCCTTTAGAAAAATATCAGCATATAGTTGTCACAGAAGCTGTGAAGAGTGTGTTTCTCACACTGTAACCAGCTGTTTTTATCATTATATGTTCATTTAGTTATTCTGTTTTCACT
The DNA here is from genome assembly GCF_013358895.1 of Oreochromis aureus. NCBI lineage: Eukaryota > Metazoa > Chordata > Actinopteri > Cichliformes > Cichlidae > Oreochromis > Oreochromis aureus. The sequence goes on from NC_052944.1 coordinate 28,907,882, forward strand.
TCATTGCTCTCTGACATCTTGCTAACAGAACATTTGAAGTCATCTATTCTCCACATCAGAGTGTGATGAGTCTATTAATTATTTTAAAAACATAATTGATTATTTCTGTGCATTTGTTTTACACGTGGATTAAATTAAAGTTGATTAGGTCGATTAAGCATCATGAGGTGGGGGGTGGTTCTGAGAGATTTTTGCTGGGAGTTGGCAAACCTATTAGTCAGGTTGTTTAATATTTCTGCTAAGTACTCTTTAAAATACCAGAATAGGAAGGATGGTGCAGGTTTAAGTTCATTAGATTGATCAGTGTTGCAGAACTATAAAATATTTGGGGTGCAGTGTATTTTTTGCATACAAGTATAACAGAATAGCTTTAGTGTCTTGTTTTTAAAACTTGAGTATGAACTTATAGAAAATGCAGCAAGATATTTATTTAAAAAACAGTTTTATTGATTACAAAAAAGCTATATCGGATTCATTTCGGTATCTGCAAATATCCAAATGTAAGATTTTGGAATCGGTATCGGACATAAAAATGTGGTATCGTGCCATCTCTATTAAAAACACAAAATAAGTATATTAAGAGGGGTATGTCTGTGAAGGTTCTCAGTCATCCAGGTCATCGTAGTCAAAGGAGTTTGCAAAGAAAAGCGTCTGGACTTCTTTGAGTTGCTTGAAGACGCCACCTCTCATCCGAGAAGCTTCTTCAGTTCTAAGGTCAAATGGCCGAGAGTCCCAGATTTAAACCCAGTGGGAGTATCCCCAAGGAGGGACAAAGGACCCCTGGTGGTCCTCTAATCACATGCGCCAAGGTGTGAAAGCGGGTGTGGGACCTAATCAGCCAGGGTTTCGGGTGAGCTCATTGTGAAACCTGGCCCCACCCTATCATGTGATTTCCTGAGGTCAGATGGCCCAGGATGTGAGTGGGCGTTAAGGCGTCTGGGAGGGAACTCAAAACTGGATTATAGATGGCAGACAGTTGGTGTCGTAAACCACCGCCTCTGTTCAAAGATGGTCGCTCACAGTGGACATAGATGGCCTCTTTCACTCCTCTTTCAAACCATCTGTCCTCTCTGTCCAATATGTGAACATTGGCATCCTCGAAAAGAGTGACCTTTATCCTTAAGATGCAGGTGGACTTCTGAGTCTTGTCCTGTGGAGGTGGCTCTTCTATGTTGTGCCATGCGCTTGTGAAGTGGCTGTTTGGTCTCTCCAATGTAGAGGTCCGGGCATTCCTCACTGCACTGTACAGCATACACCACGTTGTTCAGTCTGTGTTTTGGAGTTTTGTCTTTCGGGTGAACCAGTTTGTGTCTGAGTGTGTTGCTGGGTCTGAAGTACACTGGGATGTCGTGCTTGGAGAAAACTCTCCTGAGTTTCTCTGATACACCGCTACATAGGGGATGACAACGTTGTTGCGTCTGTCTTTCTTATCCTCCTCGCTGGTGTCTGATCTTCTTTTCTGTGCCTCTTTGCTGACTTTATGAACGCCCAGTTAGGATAACCACATGTTTTCAGTGCTTCAGTGTGTTCCTTCTTTTTCCCTTCAGGCTTAGAGGGAACAAGTTCTGCCCGGTGGTGTAGGGTCCTAATTACTCCAAGTTTGTGTTCCAGAGGGTGATGGGAGTCAAAGAGGAGGTACTGGTCCGTGTGTGTGGGCTTCCGGTAAACTTCAATGTTGAGGTTGCCATTCTCTTCAATGTGCACAGCGCAGTCCAGGAAAGGCAAACAGTTATCCTTAGTGTCTTCCCTGGTGAACTTGAAGGTTTAATAGTCAGTAGCATAAACTCAGCCACTTATAACATTGCGAAACACCTTGCTACCATCCTGGCACCTCTCGTGGGGAACACCCCACACCACATCAAGAACTCCACCGACTTCACCGACAAGGTCCAGAAACTTACCCTGGATCCAGATGAAACCATGGTGTCCTTTGATGTAGTCTCTCTCTTCACTTGCATACCCACCACGGAGGCAGTGGAGACTGTCAGAAAACGACTACAAGAAGACAGCTCCTTGGAAGACAGGACCAACTTCACACCCGATCAGATTTGCACACTGTTAGACCTCTGCCTTACCACAACATACTTCAAATACAACGAAGGCTTCTACAGACAAAAACATGGCTGTGCCATGGGCTCCCCTGTGTCACCTATTGTAGCCAACCTTTACATGGAGGAAGTGGAAAGAAAGGCTCTTGGCTCTTTTAAAGGGAGAGTACCCAGCCACTGGTACAGATATGTAGACGACACCTGGGTCAAAATCAAGACACAAGAAGTGGAATCCTTCACTGCGCACATTAACGCCGTGGATAAAAACATCAAGTTCACCAGGGAAGACACTAAGGATAACTGTTTGCCTTTCCTGGACTGCGCTGTGCACATTGAAGAGAATGGCAACCTCAACATTGAAGTTTACCGGAAGCCCACACACACGGACCAGTACCTCCTCTTTGACTCCCATCACCCTCTGGAACACAAACTTGGAGTAATTAGGACCCTACACCACCGGGCAGAACTTGTTCCCTCTAAGCCTGAAGGGAAAAGAAGGAACACACACATGTAAAGGAAGCACTGAAAACATGTGGTTATCCTAACTGGGCGTTCATAAAGTCAGCAAAGAGGCACAGAAAAGAAGATCAGACACCAGCGAGGGAGGATAAGAAAGACAGACGCAACAACGTTGTCATCCCCTATGTAGCCGGTGTATCAGAGAAACTCAGGAGAGTTTTCTCCAAGCACGACATCCCAGTGTACTTCAGACCCAGCAACACACTCAGACACAAACTGGTTCACCCGAAGACAAAACTCCAAAACACAGACTGAACAACGTGGTGTATGCTGTACAGTGCAGCGAGGAATGCCCAGACCTCTACATTGGAGAGACCAAACAGCCACTTCATAAGCACATGGCACAACATAGAAGAGCCACCTCCACAGGACAAGACTCAGCAGTCCATCTGCATCTTAAGGATAAAGGTCACTCTTTCGAGGATGCCAATGTTCACATATTGGACAGAAGGACAGATGGTTTGAAAGAGGAGTGAAAGAGGCCATCTATGTCCACTGTGAGCGACCATCTTTGAACAGAGGCGGTGGTTTACGACACCAACTGTCTGCCATCTATAATCCAGTTTTGAGTTCCCTCCCAGACGCCTTAACGCCCACTCACATCCTGGGCCATCTGACCTCAGGAAATCACATGATAGGGTGGGGCCAGGTTTCACAATGAGCTCACCCGAAACCTTGGCTGATTAGGTCCCACACCCGCTTTCACACCTTGGCGCATGTGATTAGAGGACCACCAGGGGTCCTTTGTCCCTCCTTGGGGGATACTCCCACTGGGTTTAAATCTGGGACTCTCGGCCATTTGACCTTAGAACTGAAGAAGCTTCTTGGATGAGAGGTGAAACGTCTTCAAGCAACTCAAAGAAGTCCAGACGCTTTTCTTTGCAAACTCCTTTGACTATTAAGAGGGGTGTTAAGATATAAACTGCATTTTTGTCAATCATTCTATTCCTGCAATAAACTACTAAAGTACATGATACCACTACTAGCTTGTACTAAACTTAGAACCAATTGTGCAGAAATGTTTTGGTTTATAATTTTACCAAGTAGGATAAAGTGGGGTTAAACAGATTAAGAAGATCTTTTACATACATTAACTTAAGTATGATAGTCCGAGTAAGAGACCTAATCAACATGCAACAGAAAAACAAGTAGGTCCAACATATATTACAACAGTCCACTAGATAAAGACTTCGATATATTCACCTTGGAGGGATGCCTTTCTTTTTTCCTCGTCTATTTGTACAACCTGGGGCGCAACAGTTATCAACGACAGTCAGCCGATTGCTGCCACGAACCTGTGTGACATCATCTCCTGGAGCTCTGGGAGACACTTGGGCTATGTCCCAATCCAGCGGAGTACGCATTTTGAGACCTATTACGTCACAGCGACGCAACGACGGCTGTCCCAACCCGAAGTGTACTCCAAATGCGCCGTCGATTGGTGTCGAGCCAAACGGATTTTAACGTGTGTTTGAACGAGCTGACGGTTCACTCGTTAAGCTGAAAGAAAGATGCTTTAATCAGAGGAGTCACACATGTGTCCACTGTACCATCTGGAACTCTTCTTGTTTAGCACTCGTAATAACACAAACACTAAATCCTCCTTCTCTTGTGCTGTTTTGTAGCAGTGTATACACCAGCACTAACAAGCACCATCATGCTCCAAAGAAGGCAAATTGCAAAAACATCCCTCCGGCCAGACATGATCATTATTTCTGAGGCCTTAAAACCGCTGATCATGCTGGAACTCAAGAGTGGATTGAGGAGGCCAATGAAAAGAAACGTGGAAAGTACCAGGAACTAGTACAGGAGTGCAGGGAAGGGGCTGGAAGACTTTCTATGAGCCCATAGAAGTGGGTTGTATGGGCTCTGCAGAACGATCTCTCAGTAAAGTCCTAGGCCGGCTGGGTGTGGCTGGGGCAGCCAAGAAGAGGGTCCAGGCTGTGAGCGAAGCGGCAGAGAAAGGCACAAGTTGGCTGTGGGTTAAGAGGGCTGATCCATGGGTAGCGACTTGTACGCAAGTCGGGGCCTGGTCACCCTCGGCTGGGACGCCAGGGTGAGGGTTTATGATGTTGTGAGACCTGAAACACCTGATGACCCCAGGATATATCACTGAAGATGCGTACCAGTGCATCCAGGAGATGTGTCTTGTATAGCTTTGAGTATTTTGGATTAGTAGTACTGCTGTGTTTGTTGCATCATATTGCTGTAATTGTTTATATGCTTTATATATTTTGAGGTAAGTTGATCTATAGTGTTCAGAATTTATGTAATTACTATGCACTTAATGCATACATATTATTACAATTTGGTCTATAATGGTTGTATTGATGTATAGCAACTTGAAATGCTCCCAAAAATGGCACTACGGCATGTAAAAATATAATATATGCTCTGGCGGACTTGGTTCTATGGTTGGTCTTAAAGGGTTAAGGCTCTGATATCTATTCTGTATGTCTTAAAGCAGTTATGACATGGTCTGATTTTCTCACCCAATAAAGGAATATTTAATATATCAGTCTGATCTTCATTCTATCAGACACAGTAATCACAGCTTGTACATTTTCTTTCTACACATATATGTAAGCATTGAGCCAAATTTTGTAATGCCAACATATTAAACGAACAATATTTGTCTCTTATATATAATAGATCTATATATACACTGTCAAAGATACTTGTCTTTGAGTGAAGATTTAAGGTGATAGGAAAATAAATAACTGCAACTTGAATCTTTGAATCTTTGACACAGTTCAAGCTCACTGCTGTAATATATCATAATAATCTGACAATAAATATAGTCCATCCATCCATCCATTCGCTTCCGCTTATCCTTTTCAGGGTCGCGGGGGGCGCTGGAGCCTATCCCAGCTGTCATAGGGCGAGAGGCGGGGTACACCCTGGACAGGTCGCCAGTCTGTCGCAGGGCCAACACACAGGGACAGACAACCATTCGCACTCACATTCACTCGCACATTCACACCTAGTGACAATTTCGATTATCCAATTAACCTATCCGCTCAAACTGCATGTCTTTGGACGGTGGGAGGAAGCCGGAGTACCCGGAGGGAACCCACGCAAACACAGGGAGAACATGCAAACTCCACACAGAAAAACATAAACAAAAAACAAAAAAACAAAAAAAAAATCTCCTTCATTTCTGTCAAACAATGCTGTTTGAAACGTTTTTCGCAGTTAGTATCATGGTTACTAGGCAACCTGAGCAGCGCGACGTAGGTCAGACCTTCCCATTTCACAAGCCTCGCACTTCCACACTTCTCATACTTCCTAGTATGCACCGTACGTAGTACGCGAATTGCGCGCACTCCGAAGCGTGCGGTCGCTGGATTGGGACACAGCCTTGTTTTGGGTTCCTGCAACTGGTCCGTCGGGTTATCGTCTACCCAGAAACACTTCCTTTTTTCTTCCAATTTGTGTTTTTGGTTTTCCTATTTGTCTTTCCTTTTTTCCTATTTCCGTTGTCGTTTTTCTTATTTCCGTTGTGTTTTGTGTGCTTTTGCAGCGTTTTTCTTATTGCTGGAGTTTTCTTAAGTTGCAGTCCTTACTCCCAGCAAATGGCCGTAAGAACACCGATCGGTGCCATCCCCAAAATGCGCTGGCGTGATGTCAGGGCAGCATGAGTATGAGCAACATTTTTTTGCCGATGCCCCTGATGCCGCCCCCACTGCGATGCAGCCCTGGGCAACCGCCCAGGTCACCCCTATCAAAAACCGCTTCTGCTGATATTGCAAATTTTTTAGAACCAAAGAGTTTTTGGAATCTGCATAAAATTGCATTTTAAATTACTTTTTGAATATTACTTTAAATACTTACATTTAAAGTTCTTCTAAAAGTTTAAATAAAAAGATCAGTATTGCTGAACTGTAAAATATTTTTGGTGCAGTGTAATTTTTGCATACAGGTATAAAAGAATGGCTTTAGTGTTTTGTTTTTTTAAAACTTGAGTTTTTTTTATTATAAAATACACTATATCAGATTCATATCAGTATTGGCAGATATCCAATTTTATGATATCGGTTTTAGACATCTCTAGTCAAAATCAACAACTTTAGTTGTTGATGTGAAGAACTTTGTTGAAGCTGTTGAACACCAGAGCAGACTATTTTGTGACCTCTGTTTTTATCACTTGTAGAAATGGAGAATCCAGTAGACTTTTAAACAATGACAGAAAAATACAGTAAATTCGGATTTACTAAATTCAGTGATGAGAAGCAATATCAATCATTAAAAGGTCCAACTGGAAACATAGAGATGCAGAATAATGTTTTTGTTCTTCTGAGTAGGCTCTAATGCCTGCATGTGACAAACTCTAGATTATTATCTATTCTGCCTAAGGCTTAATTTTAATCTACTGAAAAACATCATGGTTTCAAGCCAGGGTACCTAGAAAACAGGAAATGCTGCTTGTGGTTTCAGCCAAAAGTGGTCTGTTAAAAAGAGCATAGATCAGCGTGCAGCAAACAACAGAGTTGCAAAAAGCACAGTGGAAGTTTCACATTGATCTCTGTGTGGATGGTACATGTTTATGTTTATGATTTATCTGTACTGAAATAATAGTAATAATTATCACTGCTACATGTAAGCATGCATAACATTCTGTGAAAACGGATCAAAAACTGTTGTCATGATGACACATGGTGGACATCATACACACATGGTGTGGGCATCAAGAGAAACTGTTCAGAGCTTGTTTCCCACGTTGAAAAGAAACTGCCCTCAAAAGTCTCTGCATTGACATGTAAATGCTCATATATCTCTCACTTAGATTTGTGTGTTCTTAGATCCCCCAGACTGGTCCCTGTATGTTTTGGTTTCTCCCAGTGGACGACAGGCTTGTTTCCCTTCACCTTTGAATTAGGAAATTGATCTTGATTGTGCCAAAAGGCACATCAGACTACCCAGAATTTTTTGGGTGAAGAGCTGGAAGGTGGCCCATGTGGCCAGTCTATTGTCCTACTGGGAGACTTCAACACTCACTTGGGCAATGACAGTGTGACCTTGAGGAGAGTGATTGGAAGGAATGGCCTGATCTGAACCTGAGTGGTGTTCTTCTATTGAACTTCTGTGTAATGATGATGGATAAAGAGAGAAGCTCAGCTGTCAGCTGATCACCACCAGATGGTGAGTTGGATCAGATGGTGGGAAAGGATGCTAGACAGGCCTGATACACCAAACTGTGAAGTGAGGGTGTGCTGGGGGCAAGGTCTTCAATTCTCCCCTCCAGCACAGTTTTGATAGCATAATGTTTCGATAGGGAGACTGGGGACATTGGGTTTAAACAACTTATGATCTGCGTCAGCACTGCTGCACTAAATTGTGGCTGCAAAGTGGTTGTTGCCTCTCGTGATCCACGAACCAAAAGGTTGACACCTGAGATGCAGGGAGCCATCAAGTTAAAGTGGTGGGTGAAGTCGTGGGGGCGCAGGAAACAAGTGATGGGTACCAACGGTCAAATGGTGTGTGGCTCTGGAAGTAGCTGAAGCGAAAAAAACAATGAGGCTAGAGAACGAGAGTTATTGTCAACCCCGAAGTGATTCTGGAAAACCCCTCAGTCAACTCAGGAGGGAATAGTGGTGCTCTACTTACACAATGTATAGTCCAGGTTCTGCTCACTTAAACTGAGTTGACCAGTAAAAAAAATACTTCTACCTCTGCAGTAGGTATAATTTGCTAAATTATTATTTGTTTTGGGAAAAAAAGAACAACAAAACTAACAAACTATACATTAGAATAAAAATGTATTGAAGAAACATGTATTGGTAACCGTTTAGATTTAATTCAGTCATATTGCAGGTAATACACCACAGCATCTTCTAATGGGGTGTTATACATGTAATTAAATACTTTGGAAAGAGGGTTGGACTTATAGTATACAGAAGTTTACAGTTCATTTTTTTAGTTTCAAGAAGGATGTAATTCAAAACATTTGAAAATTAAATACTAGAAATGCAACTTCAAATTTCCACATGGTAGATTTACATAAACTTGATTCACAACATGCAGTTTTTAAAACAAACCTTTTTTTTTAAATTGCAGCTTTTAAATAAGTTTTTCACATCACATATTTGGATTTCCTTTCATGTTTTTCGACATTTACTCAGATGCTCATGTGTAATCCGGACGTTGATGTCCAAGTATGACAAAGATTTGTTTTCAGATTAAATGTGTTATTGCTTAATGTTACTTTGATATGCCGTCAGATAATAAATGTAACTGTGAATGCAAATGTTGTCTGTAGATTTCATCTTAAGGTTTAGCTTCAGTTCAGCCACACAGTGAGTCATTTCCTGTGTTTGGGGTCACAGCCAAACATATTTCCAGCACAAAGTGAGAACACAGATCTATTCAGAGGTTAAGTGAGCTTTTTCACTTTAGTGCTGCATGATAATATTTAATCTAACAGTCAAATATATTTTAGATCTTTTTATGAAGTATGGAGGAAGCATCTTAATATATTTCCTATTATAAACAAACAAAAGCAAAGACTACAAAGACACAAAACTCTGAAAGTGACACTTTGATACTTAATAAGTTAGAAACCCTGTGACCATTTAAACAGCAATAAAAATGCACCTGTGATTTCCATTATCCCATGGGCGTTAAATACAGTGGCTTGCAAGAGTATTCGGCCCCCTTGAACTTTTCCACATTTTCTCACATTACAGCCACAAACATGAATCAATTTTATTGGAATTCCACGTGAAAGACCAATACAAAGTGGTGTACACGTGAGAAGTGGAACGAAAATCATACATGAGTCCAAACATTTTTTACAAATAAATAACTGCAAAGTGGGGTGTGCGTAATTATTCAGCCCCCTGAGTCAATACTTTGTAGAACCACCTTTTGCTGCAATTACAGCTGCCAGTCTTTTAGGGTATGTCTCTACCAGCTTTGCACATCTAGAGACTGAAATCCTTGCCCATTCTTCTTTGCAAAACAGCTCCAGCTCAGTCAGATTAGATGGACAGCGATTGTGAACAGCAGTTTTCAGATCTTGCCACAGATTCTCGATTGGATTTAGATCTGGACTTTGACTGGGCCATTCTAACATATGGATATGTTTTGTTTTAAACCATTCCATTGTTGCCCTGGCTTTATGTTTAGGGTGGTTGTCCTGCTGGAAGGTGAACCTCCGCCCCAGTCTCAAGTCTTTTGCTGACTCCAAGAGGTTTTCTTCCTGTATTTGGCTCCATCCATCTTCCCATCAACTCTGACCAGCTTCCCTGTCCCTGCTGTAGAGAAGCACCCCCAGAGCATGATGCTGCCACCACCATATTTGACAGTGGGGATGGTGTGTTCAGAGTGATGTGCAGTGTTAGTTTTCCGCCACACATAGCGTTTTGCATGACGCGAGAGTTTTCAGAGAAGAAAAAGCAAAAAGTGTGACCAGACATCCTGACTTGAAGCAAAACAACACATTTGGATATTATAGAGAAAGACGTGAAACACAACATGTGAAAGAAGCTGATATGTGTTTGCAATGGACAGGAAAACAACTGCTGTAGTCAAAGCTACAGGTACTGTTTGAGGTTAGCTGAGCAACGAAAGAAGCACAGAGAGATGAAAATCTGATCTTATCTGGTTTAAGTGCAGCTTCTATTTCTGCATTTATTATTCATACAAAACACTTTGTGATCGTCTGCATCACATCAGAGTCAGTGAGGATGGCACACTTTGCTCTGCATGACGATGTTATTCTGTAAGTACATTTGTGTCGTTGTTTGAATGGCACTGATCAATGAAAATGAAATTAGTTTATGTGCACAGATACTTTTTAAAGTATTTTGATAATTCACCTTTCCAAAATGCCCAGAATCATCACAAGTGTTATTTTCCGTCAGTTTGAGCTTCATGATTTTTTCATCTTTACTTTAGTGATCAGTACATTCTCCTAAGCAAATACTAAAGGTGAGATTTTTTTTCTTCGTATTTATAAAATATGTATAATATTGCTGGAGCACTCGTGTACCACTATAAATTACTAGTGTGCTCCCCAGTGTTTCTTTCTGAGGCTCTGAAACTTAACATAAATGTTTGTGAGGGTAGTCATGAAGAGTAAAGTTAACAATAAAGTTTATAAAAAACATAACAAGCATAGCGAGGTACAAAGAAAACAAAATGTCTGTTTCTGTAAGACCTCAGTCAAGTTTTAACACATTCATTTGTTAATTTATTTTAATCTCCCAGTGTGTTAAAATTAATTTTCAGAGGTAAAAACACATTTAATTAGTTTCAACAGTGTGAATGCAGGTGGAGAGGACTTTGGTTTTACTGTTTAGATTATTTATGGATATTTATTGTCTTTTATTCATATATCTGTGTGCTTGGAGGTTTGTAAATATTTATTATAATTGTACATAGTTTTGAAAAATAGTAAATAATGTATCTTTCTATGTGAGAAGACAAATGTTTTATTATACTGACGGTTTATGACAAACAGTCATAAACTTAAAACAAGTCTTGGGCTTGTGACCTCCTCATTTCCTCTTTAACCCTCAGTCAGCTCACATATGTGTAATGAAACTTACTGTCTGTCTGTTATTGGTCAGTTTAGTCTGTGTTACAGGCCTTTTCATAAAAATCTGACGAACATGGTCAGACCTTGTTAAGTTGTTATTTCTGTGAAAAAGGAAGGAAGCAGAAAGAAGAAGTATAAAAACTCTTTGTTTCCTTCACAGCTCTTTGGTATCTGCTGTGCTGCTGCTTCACTCTCTCTCTTTACAGAAAGTTGTAGAAGTTTTCAGACGTGTCACTGCTGGATGTGAGGATGGGAGCCACTTTGCTCTGTGAGCTGGGCCTATTCTGTGAGTACATCACTGACTTCTATTGTTTGATTCATACTGATCCATAAACATGTTTTAGTAAGAAGAACAGAGCATCAGTCATTTGTACCATTTCAGGTCATGTGATCAGAGGACTCTCATGTTTGTTACCAACATGGTTGTTTGTAGACTGGATTAGATTTTAGTGCACTGACTCAGATCAGAGTGGAGCTGGTTTAGTTTATCTAAGAAAGGTTTGTTTCTCCATCAGTGATAATTTGATGCATTTTGCATCGTAATAAAAAATGTAACCAATCATACTAGACACTGATAAGACTTCAAGCATTTTAAGGAGCTGGGTAAGAAAGCGACTGGAGTTTTATACCCTTATTACATTTGTCCCTTAAGAAGATCATAAACTGACTATTTATTCTATTTATATTCCTCACCAAATGAGGAAGATCATTATCACCACTGTTTTATTTATGCCACTGTTATGGCCAAGACGGAGCACGAGGAGGTGGGCTCTAGCACAGAAGCTCTGTGGGCCGGGCTCGCACAGGAATGGCTGCGTCGGACTTCAGGGCTAAGTAGAGAGCCTATGGCATGAAGAGTAAGGTTCCGTGCAGCTGTAAAAGGAGGATGACGTGGCAAGTGAAACGGGGACATCTTTGTGAAGCGCTGAGGCTGCCAGCTGTTCTCCCCTAAGGTGTTATGTGACTAAGGTGTTAGTGGTGATGCGTGCACTGGCCACTTCCCTACATGTTGCTCCCAGTTGCTCCTGCCGGATTTCTGTTGTGTGTGTTTTGTGTTTGCCTCTGTTAATAAAGCCCGAACCTTTGACACTGACCGGGGCTGTCTCTGGTGTTACCTCCTTACATCCTGGTAACAGCCACATTTGAGTGTCTTTAGTTTGATCATGTCTGAAGTTTCTGTCTTTATTGTAGTGCTCTGTACGCTCCTCTGCACTGGACACGCTCAAGGTGACTGAACAGTTTTCACTTTTTAAACTTTTTTATTTTAATTTATTTGGTAAATAATTATCTTAAAACGCTGCATAAATCTTAATTACCATTCACCTGTTTTATATTTATTTACTATATAAATATTAAATTATATATTTATATGTTTATATGTGTCATGCATAAAAGTGTTTCAGATTGTTAACTTTGTGGTTGTGTTGGATTCTAGCTGCTGTGCTAACTATTGAACCCAGCTGGTCCAGTTTTTTCATTGGAGAGTTTGTTACCTTCAAATGTGACATGAATGAAGGAGAAGACACTGACTGGGAATACAAAACCAACAAGGATGGTCGAGAATTAATCCGCTACAATACAATCAAAGAGTACACAATAGAAATAAAATATTCAAGTCACAGTGGAGAATATCAGTGCTTTGGTCGCAGGAAGGGATCATATTATACAAAGATCAGTAATACTGTCTCTGTAACTGTATTAGGTAAGTCCTCAATGACCAATAATGTGATGATTCATGTTGAAAATCATTTGAATCATAAAATTCTGACATTTGATTAATGTTTTCATTGAAACTTGTTTTTTTTCTAATGCACTGAAAATTGAAACTTTAACAAGAACTACTGTATTTTTCCTGGGTACTTTGCTCATAGTATACACAGTACTACAATACTCACAGATGGTCATTTATTATTACTACATGTGTGTGTTTTAATGTATAACAAGAATAACTGTGGATGAAATTAAAATTAAATAAAGAGAAGAAGAAACATCAAAAGCTTCATAAAATTTAAGGTGATGATGTTTCTGTTATCTAAACCTGAAACTAAGCAGATCCCTCTGAACCCATCATTGTGTTTCCTTCAACAGTGAACTGCATTAGTTTATATTCAGTGTGACTTCTTCAGGCCAGAGATTGGACAAACATTTATACTGTGATTATTTAGAGATCTACAACCTGAATTACTGCAGCTCTGTCACCATGTTGAGACATAAAAAGTGCAAATATTTGAAGTGTCTTAAACAGCAAGGAAAGAAATAAATATATAATGAAGGCATTTGTAGATTCTGTTTAGTTGGAATTTTGAATCACATGAAAAAAATCTTTACAATTTAGGATTTTGTTTTTACCTTTGTAATGGATCAGGTTTACATTGTCTTCCCGTCTTTTTCATAACAGCAGATAAACCCAGGGCCACACTGACAGCAGCAACAACAATCATACCAGTAGGGGGCAGTGTGACACTGACCTGCTCTGTGCAGAGCTCTGATGGATGGAAATATGAGTGGTTCAGACGAACCCAAAGAACCTCTGAAGTTCAAATCAGAGATCAACAAAACAGAGATATCAGAGTATCTCAAGGAGGAAACTACAGCTGCAGAGGAACAAGAGGAAACCCAGTTTACTACACTGATGATGCCACCATTGAGATAACCTGTGAGTTCAGTAATTTAGTTTGAAATATACATTCACCCTACACCTCAGAATAGAGAGGATCCAGGACACCCACACAGTGGACACACAATAATGATTGGATGATTGTCACCACTTTGTTTCATGAACTTTCACCTGGTATAGTGACGTTACAATAATTACAGAAATAAACAGAAATACTACTACTACTACTAATAATAATGACAGCAATAATTTCTAACAAATAGCAGCAAACGAAACGTTAACTAAGGAGGCATCTTATAAACAGAAATACTACTTGCTTGCTTGCTTAAAAACTTTCACAGTTCAAACCTTCGTAGAAAAATAAGTCCAGCATAATAGAATGAAACCAAAGACACTGTTGGGCTAGTTAATAGGTATGCTCTCATTGTCATCTGTTGGGATTTTATTTTGAAAGGATGCTTCAAAATAAAATCCCAGAGTATAAGCGAGAGTTCAATAAACAAAGTCACGTTGGTGTGAATGTTCCAGTAAAAAGCCGAGGCCCCACCGATTATTCCTTCGTCTAGATAATAAGTATCTTCAGTATTCATGCAATACTCATCTCTGCTAACAGGTCATTGGCCCAGGAAAACTTTGAAGTACAGCGTGTTCGGTGAGGACTAGCATGCTAAGTTAGCACCATGAGTAAGCGTGCAGGTGAGACCAGTGGCCGATGGGCAAGGTTAATTTTTGACTGAGATGAGAAGAATTATGAACTGGGGGAGAAAAATTTTTTGGGACATCTTAGATTACAAGGTTTAAAGACACAATATTGAAGAGGGATGATGAAGATGAGGATGACGAAAATAAGAATGCCCAGGCCTATGCGGAGTTAATACAGTTCCTGGAGTTTATCGCTTGTGATGAGAGAAGCTGTTGTCGATGGACATGAGGCACTGAAAATATTAAGAGACTTTTATGCGGGAAAAGGTAAACCAAGAATTATGAGCCTTTATACTGAATGACTTCTCTGAAGAAAGCAAGCAGTGTGAGCGTCACTGAGTACATCATACGCGCAGACACAATTATTACAGCTCTGAGAAATGCTGGAGAGACACTTAGTGATGGTCCCCTTGTAGCGATGGTGTTAAAAGGTTTACCAGAAGCATTTAAACCTTTTTCTGTTCACATAACGCAAAGTGAAGCAGAAACCAAGTTTGCAGAATTTAAAACAAAACTCCGCAGTTATGAGAACACTGAGAAAATGCGCTTGGTGGAACAAGAGGATGACAGGCGAGAGTGCAACCTAGCGCGAGACCCGCAGCATCTGCTAGTGACCACAGTCGAGACA
This sequence comes from Oreochromis aureus, assembly GCF_013358895.1. Classification (NCBI taxonomy): domain Eukaryota; kingdom Metazoa; phylum Chordata; class Actinopteri; order Cichliformes; family Cichlidae; genus Oreochromis; species Oreochromis aureus. Next base: position 28,922,938 of record NC_052944.1, read on the forward strand.
TGTCAGACATAGTCTGTTTTAAGTGTGGCCAGCAGGGACACAAGGCCAGAGCATGCCACTACAAACAGTGGTGCAGTCACTGTAGAACAACACCCATCGAGAGTCGACTTGCAGGAGACAACAATGGAATGATGAAGTGCGCACAGCCTCGGAAGAGAGCAGCAACGCAGAGAGCGGCAACACCTATGTCTTCCGGATGAGTGATGAACCTCAGCAGCGACAAGACATCAGGACCAAAGGCCTGATGGTGGATACTGGTGCAATATCAAACATCCTGAATGATAAAACAGCGTTCAAGAAATTTAATGACGATTTCCAGCTGGGAACACACTGTGTGGAATTAGCTGATGGCACGAGGTGTAAAAGACTGGCTGAAGGCAGAGGAGATGCAGAGGTGTGCTTGACTGACAGCAGAGGGAGACAGTGTAAAACAACACTGAAAGAGGCTTTATATATTTCCTCAGAATATCTTCTCTGTGAGAGCGGCCACCAAGAATGGAGGTACTATCAACTTTAAGAAAGGAAGGAACATCCTTCAACAGAGTGACGGTACAAAGTTCTACATCCATGAGCACAACAGACTTCATTACCTTGAAACTGTAAGCAAGTGTGATGATACGTGTAATAATTGTTTTGATGTGCAAACATGGCACAAACATTGCAATCATAGTGACATTGTGAAGTTACAAAATGTGGTTGAAGGTATCAAAATCAAGGGGAATACAGGCAACCAAAGTTTGGACTGTGAGGTGTGTATCCAGGGAAAATTTGTCCAGACTAGGAATAAAAACCCTAACAGAAGAGCTGAGAAACCTCTAGAGCTGGTACATACGGATCTAGTAGGGCTGATAGATCCAGATTCAAGAGATGGACACTGATATGCATTATTGTTTACCGATGATTTTTTCTGGTGCAGTATTTGTATATTTTCTCAAAAACAAAAGTGAAACAATGCAAGCAACTGATATCTTTTTAGCCGATACAGCCCCACACGGGAAGGTAAAGTGTATCAGGTCAGACAACGGTACTGAGTTCATGAGAAAGAGTTACCAGGCATTGTTAAACAAACATGGGACAAGACATGAAACTTCAGCCCCATATTCCCCTCACCAGAATGGTACAGCAGAACATGGCTGAAGAACATTTTTTGATATGGGAAGGTGCGTGCTTATTGAGAGTGCCGTACCAAAGGAATTATGGACATATGCAGTTCAAACAGCAGCTATTGTGAGAAACAGGTGCTTTAACAACCGGACAGGACAGACACCTTACTTTTTGCTGACTGGGCAGAAGCCTAATCTATCAAGAATGCAAAAGTTTGGGTGTGAATGTTATTCTTACAAGCAAGACAAGGGGAAGCTAGATTCTAGGTGTACAAATTTTTGTAGGTTACGACAAAAACAGTCCAGCATATAAGGTTTATTTCCCAGACAGCGCTAAAGTGCAAAAGTTTAGGCTGGTTAAGTTTGTAACCAAACACAATGAGGAAAAGCAAACAATCTAACAGCCTATAAGCTGGAAAAGTCACTTTATGGGCTTAAACAGTTGGGCCGAAACTGGGACATTACATGACTATTTCAGTGCTTCCCAAAGTGTGGGGCAGAGCCATTGGGGAGGGGGGGTTGAAAGGGCGGGGGGGGACGCTTGGACACTGCCAGCATGATGGACAGGTTTTTGATGGGGCGCCCACACAAACGCAAAGCAGGAGATGAAGCATCACTGAATATGTTTCCAAACCAACTTCATTCTAAGACAAAGATTGGAAAATACGGTGAAGCAAATCTTCCCTTTGGCTTCACCTGCACAAGTGCCGAGGTAGGTCTCCCCTGCATAATTGGTTTTCCCTGCATCGGTAGTACGCAGTACTACAGTAGTACTGGACTCTCCAAATCATGGACAAACAGTATCCCACATTCTTGATTTTTAGTTCACAAACACTTCTTATAATGACTAACTGCTCCAACATTTTGGAGATGTTAGCTCTTTATACAGTAAAGTTACAGTGGGATACAAATAATATCAGGCTGATCCTGCCACGATTTGTTCCCCCGGTTTAAATCACGGACTAACAGTATCCCACAGTTGTTTATGTTTTTAAACCTATTTTGCACAGAGAGGCATTTTTTGAGAAATGTATATAGTAATGTTCAATATTATTACACAGGAAAAACCAACTACACACAAAATAATCACACCGTGACGCCTCTGCCTTTCTAAATAGAGAGACAGTAACTGCATGTGTATATGTAAGCGTGTAAAACCCGAAGATAGTCAGAATAACAGTATTTTGTTGTAAGTAAGCTGTCACAGCACTTCAAGGAAAAAAACTTTGGAACATTGGACTACTGTGAAACATGTTCTGAGGTATTTGAAACAATCAAAAGACAAGACATTGTGCTACAGGAAAAGTGACAAAGATTTGAGAGTACAAGGTCACAGTGACTCAGACTGGGCTGCAAATGCGACTGACAGGAGGAGTACTACAGGTTACTTTGGTGTCATGTCGAACAAAGAAGCAGCCAACTATTGCCTTATCAACTTGTGAAGCAGAGTACATAGCTTTGGCAGCAACAACACAAGAATGTTTGTACTTGACACAACTGTTCCAAAGCATGTATGAGCATCAAAAGGGACCACCAAAGATTTTTGAGGACAATCAAGGGACTATCGCATTGGCAAAGAATCCTGTTAACAGGCAGAGGTGTAAGCATATCGATATCAAGTATCATTTTGTAAGATCAACAGTTAATGCTGGAAATTTGATATTGGGGTATTGTTAGACAGGTCTGATGGTGGCCGATGTTATGACAAAGCCAGCAACAAAAGGAAGGTTATTGAAGTTTGGAAAATAAATGTTTGGGGTATAAACATATAGTAAAGAAAAACTGTTTCTTTTGACATACATGTAAAGCTGACAATGTGAGTACGAGTGGGGGTGTTGGGCTAGTTAATAGGTATGCCCTCATTGTCATCTGTTGGGATTTTATTTTGAAAGGATGCTTCCTGTTATGCTGCGGAGTATATGCCAGAGTTCAATAATGAAGTCACGTTGGTGTAAATGTTCCGGTAAAAAGCCGATAACTCACGTGTGATTATTCCTCCGTCCAGATAATAAGTATATTCGGCATTCATGCAGATTCTGCTGGAAGACCCGCCTCTGCTAACAGACACCCGTGGTTGCATTTGACGCTGCAAAACATTTCATCACATTGTTGTGTTTGTTGGGGAGAAAACTTACAAACCTACAGTAAAGCACTTCAGTCACACTGCTAGTGATCAAAGATTTATGTAAATTTGACAAGCTGAACGCATTCTGTACAGGAGACACGAGATTGACTGACAATGGTCTACAGCCAATCAGGACGCAGAACACAATGAACTGTAAAATAAAATAAAGGGAAAAAAAGCATGCAAAACTGCACAAAAAATGTCAGTGAAACAGCGGTGACCCACGTTAAAGCGAGGGACCACTGTACCATACATAATAGAATAGAATAAAATAAAATACTGTATACAATAGAATAGAAATACTATATACAACTGAGTAAAATACAATGTTGTCAGAAAAAGCGAATTGTACTTAGTGTTATTGCACATGTGTGGATGTGTGTGTTTGGTCAGCTGCAAAGTCTTTGTTGTGGAGTCTGACAGCAGCAGGAAGGAAACACCTGCAGAGTGTCTCTGTCCCACATTGTGGGTGCCACAGCCTGCCACTGAAGGAGCTGCTTAAAAACCTAAACACGGAGTCAACAGACGATGACAAATTACTTTTTAAATCCAGCAAAGAAAATATAAAAGTTTCACATTGTCAATCAAAATGAGTTTACAGTTTATTGTTTATGTTTACGATTTCCATCTAGATGTTTAAATTATTTAAATTCAGTTACTGATTTGTTTGTCCATTTTCTAAACTAAACTGCAGATAAACCAAAGGCCACACTGAGAGCTGATAACACAGCTGTTCCAGTAGGGGGCAGTGTGACCCTGACCTGCTCTGTGAACCCATCATCATCTGGATGGAAATACTACTGGTACAGAGATGGAAATTACACTGAACCCCTGACCACACAAGATGCAGTTTTCCACTCAAATGGACAAATCAGTGTCTCACAGGAAGGACTCTACAGGTGCAGAGGAGGAAGAGGAAACCCAGTTTACTACACAGAGGACAGCCAAGAAGTTCAGATTAACACAACTGGTGAGTTTGTTAGGACATTTTAAGAGACTGCGCTTGTGTCGATGTGTTCACTGTGGGGAGTCAAGTCATTTAAACACAGCAGGCGTCTTTAAATGACTTCATTAACAATTATTGTTTATTGTTACAGTAACTGTGTCAGGAGCTGACAGCTCTTCATCTCCTGTGTGGTTGATGGTTGGACTGGTTTGTGGAGTCTCTCTCATTATTATTCTCCTGCTCTTGTTGTATCTCTGCAGACAGTCCAAGTGTAAGAGCCTCTTCTTTTCATTCTGTGTTAGAGAGTTTATTTACTACATACATTTTAATTATTCACACATATACATGTATTCTGATCTCATGACACAAAATATAAATGGAACAATTTACATCACAAACATGTGTAATAACATTTGTCTCTTTCACAGATTCCTGCTTCACCAGGTTGGTAAAGTACTTTTTATTATTATTTTAAACAAACATCAGTTACTTTTGAGTTTATTGTGTTTATTTCATGTTTTAGGTGGATCCAGTCTGAGAGTCACCGTCCGGGCTCCTCCACAAATCATGGAGTCAACCAGGATGAAACTCATGAATACAACTCTCTTCATCCTGGTCAGCACTTAAACCGATCTTTATTATCATTATTAATATTGACTTTTCATTCAGTCTCCATTAACAGGAACATTTCTTAGGTTCAGTTTGTGTTCAGCAGTTTTTCAAAGAACATTTATCAAAATCCAGTTGGACAAACATCCAAATAACCAACTGACTACATGCACAAAAGATCAGAAACAAACAGGATTTTACAACCTGATTGTATCTTTAACTCGACTGAAAGAATCCACAAATGTTATTGTTTCATATCAGAACAACACAAACAGTAACACCATGATGGGTTCATGCTCTGAAAATATCTGATAGTCCTGGATTTGACTCACACAGTACCACAAAAAGTTCTTCTGTTTTTGCATTTATCTTTGAAAGATGTGTGTACTTGGTGTATATTAATATTTTATTAAATGATTACTATGCTTCTGGTTTGTTACCCTCTACTAATGAATTACAAAATGGTCAAATGCACCTTTTATATTATCCCCTCAATTAACAGATTTTTAATTGAGGAAACTTAGTGCAACATGTTTACAATCCTGTACATACAAATCTTTGCATTTCGGGTGCACATGAACCCCAAGATGTGACATACTCTCATACTGATATTACAAATGTCAGAAAGAAGACTGGGTACAGAAGACAGTATAAACAAAAAAATAATCATTTAGAATATTTTTACAATTTTTGAAAAAGAATTAATTATTTTAATTAATTTATTATCATTATCTGTTCAATATAGAAGAGAAAGCTTAGAAAACGTATTGCTTAAAAATTAATGACTTTAATTTGTTTATTTGATCATAGTACGGAAGCATCACAAACCAGAGGAGAGTGCTGTTTACTCTGAGGTGAAGATGGGAGCTGCAGGTACAGTCACAACAGTCTCATTCACTGTTTGTACTTGAATGTGTCATCACCTCATTATGTTGCAGGTAATTATAAGTCAACATGGAGTTTATTTATTCACTTACCAAGCTTACCTACTACTAGGGATGGGTACCGGTATCCGGTGCCATTATGGCACCAGTTCTGACATAAATGGTAGTAACCAGACCGAAAAGCAGCGCACATCTCTGTGCTTTATTTCGGTGCTTTTCTTTTTTCCTGAGATGTCATACACTTTGCCAATCATTTTACCTTTCCAAGGATAGTAGGCGGGCCCAGGTACGTACGTTCTTTTAGAGCAGAGCTACAGATTAAAAATGCCCAAGGCGAAGCGGTCAGAAGTCTGGGTGTACTTCACAGCAAAAGATGCAAACTCAGCAGCCTGCAACAAGTGCTTTAAGGTGATACTGTGCAAAGGAGGTAACACCTCGAATCTGATGAAACACCTGGCGACACATAGCGTTTTGTTAAAAGCAGAGAAATGCACCGTGTTTGATAGCTTGCTGCGAGACCTCACACCGAGCACATCTACTGCGGATGTGGTGCCTGTTATCGGACCCGGAGTTAGCAACATCCCCCAAGAACCCGAAGAGGAGAGTCCTGGCCCCTAGCCCTGTCAGCATAGCAGAAATGATGACGGATGATGATGGCAGCAGCAGCCGTTCTCCTCTGCGTGAGTAGCTTCATGTTGTTCGTGTGTAATTAACGTTGAGTACGCTAACCACATTATTACATTAATGCATGTAAGGTGAACTAGCAAACACCATCGTAGTTACATGCAGCTGTCTTCTTGTTTGATAGAGTGATACCATGTATGCCCTATAGCTGCAGAAAAGGCTAACATTGTTATCTTTTTACAAAAAAACCTGTCATGTGCCGAGGCGCGCGCACCAAAGGATCCAAAAGCAGACTCAAGTGCTAGCAGGAAAAAACACTTTATTATAATAACAAAAGGCGACCCGGGAAAACCAGAAAAGCAAACGAGGAACTGAAAAAACCCGGGGAAACAAATGACATGAGGAAGCCGGAATCGGGACCGTGGGAGGCTGCAACAGAAAGGGGAGAAAATTACTAGTGAGCCGGGAAGCAGGGGAACACAAGTCAGGGTTAGAGTAGTTGGCTTACGATCGGAGTGGGACCGTGGGGCTCGGGAGGAAAGTGTGAATTTCCGTGGGAAGGGAATCCGTGGAGTTAGTGATGAGGCCAGATGATGCACCGGGTGATCCAATCGAGCAGGAGGACAGGCAGGTGGCAGATACTGGACGCCGCATCAAAATCTAAACACAAGAAGGCAGATTTAACGCAGTTCAAATAAGACATTAGTGCAACGCTTTCGCTGGAGTCTAGTTACCACAGAGAGGTGATTAACGGAATGGCATGGAGCATCCGTCAGCGCAGGGTTAAGTAGTCCTTCACGTAATCACCCCGATGGAAAGCAGGTGTGCCGGTGATGTCCCAGCCCGGGGGTGTGGCTACCCGAGCATCACACACAGACTCCACAGACACAGGACCACAGACCATGACAAAAACAGCTAAACATGAGAGGTTTTAGGACAAAGTTTGTGTTTTCCATTGTTTAAGCACTGGTTCCAGCCAAAGAAGGTATGTTGTATCAACAGAAATGTCTAACAACTTATCATTTTGCAGAAAAAAAGACACTGCTAAAAATAAAAACATAAGAGGTTTTTGGATAAAGTTTGTGTTCTCCATTCTTTAAGTAAGCACCAGTTTGAGCACCGTTTAAGCACCGGCACCATTTCAAAAGTACCAGTTTGGCACCGGTATCGAATAAAACCTAAACGATACCCATCCCTAGCTACTACATACGACCACTACACATCACCAGAGTTGAATCTTATACACATCGAGGGCCGTTCAGAGTTTTGTGTAAGTTTGTCTGCTTCATATACAGAATGATATTGTTATTGTACAGTATGGTATTGTCCATCTATATGTCCCCAAACTAAATAGTTTTCTCTTATGTTTTTACTCTCTCTCAGAGAATCTGCTGCCATGCAGGCTGATTTATTCTTCACATTATTAAAAGTCTTCAGCTCATAATATCTTTACATGTTGGAAATCACTTTGTCTTTTTGTGCTTGTCTTACAGGTCAGTGAGGAGAGCTGTAGCAGCAAAGCCAAGAAGAAGCTTTTTATGAAGCCACTCTTGCTCCTCTGCTCCCCAAATATCAGACATGCTCAGCTTTATGTACAGTTACAATATTAAATCATAATATCAGACATATTGCTCTCCTTTAGTATAAAACAAATGGAGGTGTATTCATGCTCTTTATATTCAGATATTTTTTATAAAGATTTTGTAATAAACCTTGAATGTATCTAACATGTTCCAACAGGAGTGAGAACAAAGTGGGAAATATGTGATCTTTAGTATCTGACAGCACAACTTAAAGTCAGTGTTTGCAGTGTTTCACAAGTAAATACTGATATGGGACCAACAAATACTTTAACTGTTTTTGTCTAAAGATCTCGTACATTATATAAATAAAAATTATTTTCTATTAAATGTGCATATATATCATGTATATTTTTGTTTCTGATCGTTCTGTGCTTCTGTAGTTAGGAGAAATAAAATTGTTTTACATTTGAACATTTTATCTTTGATTTTTGTTTCCTGTATGAAATTATTCACAAAGTAATAAAACAACTACTTAAACAGTTTGTAATGGTGTTGTCATGGAAACCTGAACTAAACAGATGTGAGTATTATTTGCAAAGTGGTCACTAACAGTACAGAGCATGACAGCAGTCTGCATGTATCTGACACAGAGGACTGTGAAGTAGAACATTTACAGAGAGAAGTTCTCTGTGTGCTGCTGTCACAGGATGCAGTTAAAGGAAAAGATAACTTGTACATGTGGTAAATCTCATATGAAAGATTGCATAGAGACAGAATATCACAGAGAACTAAAGCTCTGCATCAATCATGTTCAGCATGACTGAAAGAAATAGAAGTATTAAACCTTTCCATTACGCTCCCTTTTGATCATTAACTGATCACAAAAGAATTTAAAAATATGACACAAACATTTAGTCACAGTAAGGTGGAGGTACAGGTCAGGCTCCTGCTTAGTCAGATAAACTAAACCAGCTGGGTTGAGCTAGCTCAGTGTTTTCCCCTGAAATCAGCATGATGGTGATAAACACTGCTGATATGCTCTAACACCTCAGCAAGTATGTGCTGTAGATGGTTTTCTCTCTTCACTAGCAATCATGACCTTGTCTTATAAAGTAGGTGAACAACTATAACTACACTGGCGACTGTTTGTATTTCTTCTATTTTCTTTTTGTCTGAAAGAGAAAACAAAGAGGTCATCAGTGCAACATTTTCTGAGTATCTGTATTTCTACTCCTGTAACTGTCAAGATGCAAGTTATTGTACATGTGTATGTAAATGTATCAATAACAGTTACCAGGGTGCCACCTGGTGGCATTACCTCAATATGCTCTACATTATTTATCTATTCTATTCTCCACATCAGTAAGCCTAGTTATTCTATTTTCAATTCATTGCTACCCGACACCCCATGCAGGAGACTCTGACAGCACTGAGCAGCTCCTCCAATGGCTGCAGCACCCACGGTGTGGGACGGAGAGATTTCGCAGGTCTTTCCTACCCACTGCTGTCAGACTCCACAACAAAGACTTTTGCAGCTGATCAAACACACACAAACCCACACATGTGCAATAAGACTAAGTGGAATACTGTTTTCTGACAAAGTTATAATGTTACTCATTTTTACTTATCTTATCTTATCTTATCTTAGCGACATCAGTGTTCAATGTAGGTCCTGTGACAGGCTTTAAGTGTCAGTGTGGATATACAGATATAGTTCCTTATCCCAGCTTGTCACAGCTTCCAAGTACAATCACTGGACTGTGTTTTCAACTGGTGGCCAATAGAGGGAGACATTAATCCATTTATAATGTATTGTTCACACAGTAAATTTGGAGGAAATTTATAAATGAAACACACTGAATTGCACATGGGATTTGTGAGTACAAGAAAACAATTATTAGAATATAATGTGTTAAATTTGCTTAGATGAGAGTGTCCAGCAGTAGATCAGAGGAATAGGGAAGGATTTGTCTGTGTTTCAGTCTGGCTTAGCTGTAGGCCTGAGAGTGTGTGTAATGGTGTAGAGGGAAAGAAATTTATTGACAATGGGGGTCTGCTGTCATGAAAGAAGACAGGAAGCTACAGTTGGGGAATGCAGATGCTGATGCTTTAACCTGAATCTAATAAACGCTCATAATAGTTATAAACTTAGAAGTAGGTTTGCAGGAGACTCTCCACCTTAGATGTAAATGTAAGACAACAAGAGGCCAATGGCCCAGTGGATGCAGAGTGGGGGTCTCAGTGTTTGTAATATGTTAACTCTGTTTTGTGGGTTGTGTAGAAGAGAGGGGAGAGGAGATTACTTTTATGACCGGCAGGAAGTCACGTATACAGAGACACACACACACAGTGCTTTGACTGTTACGACGCACCCACACCTACATGCACACTCACTCACGTGCACTCACATACACACACAAACACAGAGTTTCAAGCACACCATGGGTGTTTTATGATAAGGGTCTCTTCTACAAAACTGTGTTTCACAGACAAAGGAATGAAGATTTGGAGAGGGACACTGGCCTTGCACGTCTTCCCTTCTAGAAGATACATGCTTAACTGAAGATGAATAAAGATGAATAAAGGTTTTTGTGAAAATGACTGCTGAGTCCGGTGCCGTCTCTGGATGCCCGAGGAATAAAAAAGAACTGGGGTGTAACTGCTTTTCGCAACAGTTTGCACTCACACACCATTAATATCTAGTGTCATGTTGCTGTTCTGAGATCAGCTGATGACACGCAAACATGTAAAACCTGAAGCAGGAAGAGCAGCAGCAACAGAACAGAATCAATGAGCAGCTGTGACATCCGATGAGTCAGAAACAACATGAACAACATGGATTCATACTAATTATCCTCGTTCTGTTGTTGTGTGGCTACAGAAAGGGTGAAACATTTCTTATTGATTATTGGCTGAAAGTGATTCATAATTTCTAATATTGTGACACAACATGTTAAATAAACTGTGTACAAAACACCATCACAAGTTTAATCATTTTTACTGATCCATGTTTTGACAGGTTATTGCAACACACATCTCTCCTTTTAAACATCATAACCACACTTTACATGTTCATCATCAGATTAACGTGAACTCATCGCTGTGTGATAATATTTAGGAAAGAACAATAAAATAATGTAAAAGGTCAGACAGCAGCCTCACATCTTCAACATCTTTTACTATTTACATTTTCTTTAATTTCATTTATTTAAACTTTATTTTCAAGCTCCTAATCCGCAAACATGGCTTTAAAGTTCAGGTTATACTGCCCCCTGTTGGTGGGATATTATCTTATATTGTGTTGAGACTTTTTCTCGACATATATATATATATATATATATATAGATATATATATATATATTTTTTTAATGATGGAAATCCAGAAACTACACCCAACCCTTTTGCTCTTTCCTATTCTGCTGATAACCACCTGACCTCACTGATCCCCGCCCCTCTGCTTCCTCCTCCTAATCTGCTGGTTAGCTTGGTGGTTTGGACACCATACATTGTACTTGTTTTCCCACCAGGGTGGAGAAAACTGTAGATTATTTTGATAAATGCAAATCTTTTCAGCATACCTGAAAATGAATACAGTGATCTGTTTTATTTAAGAAGCAATAAGCAGTAAAACTACAAGATCAAACTGTAAATATGACAATACAGAATAACGCTCTTTCTTCCTCTGAACAGACTGTGATGCCTACGTGTGTAAGAGATAGTTGTTGGTTAAGTCTTTTCTCCAACAGGTTTATTTTTATCTGCTGAAAGTCAGAAACCTCATAAGAGGAAATGAAGACTGCAGTTTATTTTATTTAAAGCCAGCACAGCACAGTGGAAATGTGCAGGTATGACAATGTGTGAAAACAGGTTAAAAGTAGCTTTATTGTGGTGATGACACATGCTGGACTAAAGAATAAATAAAGCATGTGGGCATCAAGAGAAACAGTGAAAAGCTTGTTTCTCACGCTCATGTCTTTAAGAGTCTCTGCATGGACATGCTGTAAATCTTCATTTATCTCTGAAATAATTAAAATCATCCATCACTCTCTCTGTCCACAAAATCATATACAGATGTGTTTTTCTTCTTACTGCAACTTCCAAACAGGCCAGCTCCTCACAGTATAACGCAAAAATGTATAAGCTGTAAATAAGCTAAAAACATTAAATTATATGTTAATGTATTTTACCTTTCAAGTGATGGGAAGAAGAAACACACCTGCTGTTAAACAATCTAAAACACCTGGATGTCAACATGTTTGTATGTGTAGATGATACTGCACCAAACCTTAATTATAACCTTTGTAACAAAGTGTTTGACAGGATTAAGGATGGAGGCTGTGTTTGCATGCTTTAAATTAGATTGATATTATAGACTTATAGACTATTTTAATCTGTAATTGACGCAAGAGGGGGCGTGAACCCCGATGCTATAAAATCATCATCAAGTGTATTTTTGTCAGAAGACATATGCTGATATCTCTTCTCCTGTGTAATAAACTCACTGTTTGATTGCACTTTTCAGGGGCCTCCGTGGTTTGTTTCACTGCTCTGCATTGATTGATTTCACGACATGAGTCAAAAATACACCACAGTGGCAGTCCTAATGAGAAGTCTACACAGACGGACACATTTGCAGGACTCTGCTCTCGAAGATGAATGCTGCTTCTGTGAATCAGCTGAAGTTTGATAGTTTGGAGGGCATCTTTCACAAAAAAAATGAACCCTTTGAGTGCCACCTGCTTCAGATATATTATTAAACAGTGGTTAAAAATCTATTAATGATATCAAACATAAGATATGAATGCAGTAGAAACTCATTAACCTGATCATGTAGAGCGATGTAAAGCGATAAATCAAACATTTTTAGTCCCATTAATTATTTTATTGTTGAGTCCACTCTCAGTGCAGCTGTTGATTTTTGAGGCTCTGAAACTTTAAACTGGATCAATTTAAACTTTAAAGGTTACAGTCCCACACCCTAAAAAAGGAAACGTGGACATACCTTTATTTGCAGATGAAAGTGAAATTAATTTGATTTACATGATCAGACATTCTTGCATCTGTTCTTTGTAAAATACACTTAGTATCAGTCAACCTAATTTATGATACAATGAATCTATGCTTTCATGATGTTATGCCAAATTCTGCTGCTATATGACATTTACTTCATGTTGTGCATTCAAAGACACTGTTCTGCATACCTCAGTTGCAATGAGTGGTCTGGCCATTCTCCTCTAACATTGAGTTATTTTCACCCAATGAACTGCCACTCACTGGTTATTTTCTATTGTGACTATTCTCTGTAAATCTTTGTTAAGCTGCAGTGTTAAATCTAAAAAAAAGACATGGATCAGGAACCTAATCTAAACTAAACTAAACGAGGTTTTAAGCACAAATGTTAAAACTGCATTCTTCCTGTTTCACCATTTACAACATTCAAATAACTGCTGTGTTTGTGGCTGTGTTGTATTAAAATATTTAACCTTCCAAATGAGTTATTATCCTCTGATTTTACTGTAATACACATCCAGCCGTCTAATACAGCTGTAATACACATCCACGCGTGTAATACAGCTGTAATACACATCCACGTGTGTAATACACCTGTAATACAGCTGTAATACACATCCACACGTGTAATACACGTGAAATACACATCCACGGGTGTAATACAGCTGTAATACACATCCACGCGTGTAATACACCTGTAATACACATCCACGCGTGTAATAAACCTGTAGTACACATCCACGCATGTAATACAGCTGTAATACACCTCCACGTGTGTAGTAAACCTGTAATACACATCCACGCGTGTATTACAACTGTAATACACATTCACGCGTGTAATACAGCTGTAATACACCTCCACGCGTATAATACACCTGTAATACACCTCCACGCGTATATTTAACCTGTAATACACATCCACGCATGTAATACACCTGTAATAAACATCCACGCGTATAATACACCTGTAATACACATCCACCCATGGAATACACCTGTAATACACATTCACCCGTGTAACACAGCTGTAATACACCTCCACGCGTGTAATACATCTGTAATACACATCCACGCGTGTAATACAGCTGTAATACACCTCCACGTGTACTACAGCTGTAATACACATCCACGGGTGTAATACAGCTGTAATACACTTATAATACACCTCCACACGTGTAATACACCTGTAAAACACGTCCACACATATAGTTAACCTGTAATACACATCCACGTGTGTAATACAGCTGTAATAAACATCCACGCGTGTAATACAGCTGTAATACACCTCCACATGTGTAATACACCAGTAATACACCTCCACGCGTGTAATACACCTGTAATACACCTCCACACGTGTAATACAGCTGTAATACACATCCACGGGTGTATTACACCCGTAATACTCCTATAATACACCTCCACACGTGTAATACAGCTGTAATAAACCTCCACGTGTGTAATACACCTGTAAAACGCATCCACTCGTGTAGTAAACCTGTAATACACCTCCACACGTGTAATACAACAGTAGTACACCTCCACGCGTATAGTTAACCTGTAATACACATCCACGCGTGTAATACAGCTGTGATACACCTCCACGCGTGTAGTAAACCTGTAATACACATCCACGCGTGTAATACAGCTGTAATACACATCCACGCGTGTAATACAGCTGTAATAAACATCCACGCGTGTAATACAGCTGTAATACACCTCCACACATGTAATAAACCAGTAATACACATCCACGCGTGTAATACAGCTGCAATAAACCTCCACGTGTGTGATACACCTATAATACACATCCACGCGTGTAATACAGCTGTGATACACCTCCACACGTGTAGTAAACCTGTAATACACATCCACGCGTGTAATACAGCTGTAATACACATCCACGCGTGTAATACAGCTGTAATAAACATCCACGCGTGTAATACAGCTGTAATACACCTCCACACATGTAATAAACCAGTAATACACATCCATGCGTGTAATACAGCTGCAACAAGCATCCACGCGTGTAATACTCCTGTAATACACATCCACGCGTGTAATACATCTGTAATACACCTCCACGCGTGTAGTAAAGCTGTAATACACATCCACGCGTGTATTACAACTGTAATACACCTCCACCCGTGTAATACAGCTGTAATACACCTCCAAACATGTAATAAACCAGTAATACACATCCACGCATGTAATACAGCTGTAATAAACATCCACGCGTGTAATACTCCTGTAATACACATCCACGCGTGTAATACATCTGTAATACACCTCCACGCGTGTAGTAAAGCTGTAATACACATCCACGCATGTAGTAAACCTGTAATACAGCTCCACCCGTGTAATACACCTGTAATACACATCCACGCATGTAATACAGCTGTAATACACCTCCACACGTGTAATACAGCTGTAATACACTGATAATACACCTCCACACGTGTAATACACCTGTAAAACACGTCCACACATATAGTTAACCTGTAATACACATCCACGTGTGTACTACAGCTGTAATACACATCCACGGGTGTAATACAGCTGTAATACTCTTATAATACACCTCCACACGTGTAATACACCTGTAAAACACGTCCACACGTATAGTTAACCTGTAATACACATCCACGCGTGTAATACAGCTGTAATAAACATCCACGCGTGTAATACAGCTGTAATACACCTCCACATGTGTAATACATCAGTAATACACCTCCACGCGTGTAATACACCTGTAAAAAGCATCCACTCGTGTAGTAAACCTGTAATACACCTCCACACGTGTAATACACCAGTAGTACACCTCTACGCGTATAGTTAACCCGTAATACACATCCACACGTGTAATACACCTGTAACACACCTGTAATACACATCCATGCGTGTAATACAGCTGTAATACATCTGTAATACAACTGTAATACAACTCCACGCGTGTAATACACCTGTAATACACATCCACGCGTGTAATACACCTGTAATACACCTCCACGCATATAGTTACCCTGTAATACACATCCACGCCTGTAATACAGCTGTAATAAACCTCCACGTGTGTAATACACCTATAATACACATCCACGCGTGTAATACAGCTGTAATACACCTCCACACGTGTAATACAGCTGTAATACTCATCCACGGGTGTATTACACCCGTAATACTCCAATAATACACCTCCACACGTGTAATACAGCTGAAATAAACATCCACGTGTGTAATACACCTGTAAAACGCATCCACTCGTGTAGTAAACCTGTAATACACCTCCACACGTGTAATACACCAGTAGTACACCTCTACGCGTATAGTTAACCTGTAATACACATCCACGCGTGTAATACACCTGTAACACACCTGTAATACACATCCATGCGTGTAATACAGCTGTAATACAACTGTAATACAACTCCACGCATGTAATACACCTGTAATACACATCCACGCGTGTAATACACCTGTAATACACCTCCACGCATATAGTTACCCTGTAATACACATCCACGCGTGTAATACAGCTGTAATAAACCTCCACGTGTGTAATACACCTATAATACACATCCACGCGTGTAATACAGCTGTAATACTCATCCACGCGTGTAATACAGCTGTAATAAACATCCAAGCGTGTAATACAGCTGTAATACACCTCCACACATGTAATAAACCAGTAATACACATCCATGCGTGTAATACAGCTGCAATAAACATCCACGTGTGTAATACACCTATAATACACATCCACGCGTGTAATACAGCTGTAATACACCTCCACACGTGTAATACAGCTGTAATACTCATCCACGGGTGTATTACACCCGTAATACTCCAATAATAGACCTCCACACGTGTAATACAGCTGTAATAAACCTCCACGTGTAATACACCTATAATACACATCCACGCGTGTAATACAGCTGTAATACTCATCCACGCGTGTAATACAGCTGTAATAAACATCCAAGCGTGTAATACAGCTGTAATACACCTCCACACATGTAATAAACCAGTAATACACATCCATGCGTGTAATACAGCTGTAATAAACCTCCACGTGTGTAATACACCTATAATACACATCCACGCGTGTAATACAGCTGTAATACACCTCCACACGTGTAATACAGCTGTAATACTCATCCACGGGTGTATTACACCGTAATACTCAATAATACACCTTCACGTGTAATACAGCTGAAATAAACCTCCACGTGTGTAATACACCTGTAAAACGCATCCACTCGTGTAGTAAACCTGTAATACACCTCCACACGTGTAATACACCAGTAGTACACCTCACGCCAGATAGTTAACCTGTAATACACATCCACGCGTGTAATACACCTGTAACACACCTGTAATACACATCCATGCGTGTAATACAGCTGTAATACAACTGTAATACAACTCCACGCATGTAATACACCTGTAATACACATCCACGCGTGTAATACACCTGTAATACACCTCCACGCATATAGTTACCCTGTAATACACATCCACGCCGTGTAATACAGCTGTAATAAACCTCCACGTGTGTAATACACCTATAATACACATCCACGCGTGTAATACAGCTGTAATACTCATCCACGCGTAAATACAGCTGTAATAAACATCCAAGCGTGTAATACAGCTGTAATACACCTCCACACATGTAATAAACCAGTAATACACATCCATGCGTGTAATACAGCTGCAATAAACATCCACGCGTGTAATACTCCTGTAATACACATCCACGCGTGTAATACATCTGTAATACACCTCCACGCGTGTAGTAAACCTTTAACACACATCCACGCGTGTATTACAGCTGTAATACAACTCCACGCGTGTAATACAAGTGTAATAAACCTCCACGTGTGTAGTAAACGTGTAATACACCTCCACACGTGTAATACACCTGTAATACAGCTGTAACACACATCCACGCGTGTAATACACCTGTAACTCACATCCACGTGTTTAATACACCTGTAATACACATCCACGCGTGTAATACACATCCACGTGTGTAATACACCTGTAATACACAACCACGCCGCATATTACATCTATAAAACAGCTACATCGCTGTAATACAGCTGTAATACGCCCACGCATGTAATACACCTGTAATAAACCTCCACGCATGTAATACAGCTGTAATACACCTCCACGCATGTAATACACCTGTAATAAACCTCCACGCATGTAATACAGCTGTAATACACATTAACGCGTGTAATACAGCTGTAATATACCTCCACGCGTGTAGTAAACTTGTAATACACCTCCACGCGTGTAGTAAAGCTGTAATACACATCCACGCGTGTATTACAACTGAAATACACCTCCACGTGTGTAATACAGCTGTAATACACCTCCACACGTGTAATACACCTGTAATACACCTCCACACGTGTAATACACCTGTAATACACATCCACGGGTGTAATACAGCTGTAGTACTCTTATAATACACCTCCAACCGTGTAATACACCTGTAATACACATCCACGCGTGTAATACAGCTGTAATACACCTCCACGTGTGTAATACACCTATAATACACATCCACGCGTGTAATACAGCTGTAATAAACATCCACGCGTGTAATACAGCTGTAATAAACATCCACGCGTGTAATACAGCTGTAATACACCTCCACACATGTAATAAACCAGTAATACACATCCACGCGTGTAATACAGCTGCAATAAACATCTACGCGTGTAATACTCCTGTAATACACATCCACGCGTGTAATACATCTGTAATACACCTCCACGCGTGTAGTAAAGCTGTAATACACATCCACGCGTGTATTAAACCCGTAATACTCCTATAATACACCACCACACGTGTAATACAGCTGTAATAAACCTCCACGTGTGTAATACACCTGTAAAACGCATCCACTCATGTAGTAAACCTGTAATAGACCTCCACACGTGTAATACACCAGTAGTACACCTCCACGCGTATAGTTAACCTGTAATACACATCCACGCGTGTAATACAGCTGTAATAAAAATCCACGCGTGTATTACAACTGTAATACACCTCCACCCGTGTAATACAGCTGTAATACACCTCCACACGTGTAATACAGCTGTAATACACATCCACCCGTGTAATACACCTGTAATACACATTAACGCGTGTAATACAGCTGTAATAAACATCCACGCGTGTAGTAAACCTCTAATACACATCCACGCGTGTAATACACCTGTAACACACCTGTAATACACATCCATGCGTGTAATACAGCTGTAATACAACTGTAATACAACTCCACGCGTGTAATACACCTGTAATACACATCCACGCGTGTAATACACCTGTAATACACCTCCACGCATATAGTTACCCTGTAATACACATCCACGCATGTAATACAGCTGTCATACACCTCCACGCGTGTAGTAAACCTGTAATACACATCCACGCGTGTAATACAGCTGTAATACACATCCACTCGTGTAATACAGCTGTAATAAACATCCACGCGTGTAATACAGCTGTAATACACCTCCACACATGTAATAAACCAGTAATACACATCCACGCGTGTAATACAGCTGCAATAAACATCTACGCGTGTAATACTCCTGTAATACACATCCACGCGTGTAATACATATGTAATACACCTCCTCGCGTGTAGTAAAGCTGTAATACACATCTACGCGTGTATTACAACTGTAATACACCTCCACCCGTGTAATACAGCTGTAATACACATCCACGCGTGTAATACAGCTGTAATACTCTTATAATACACCTCCACACGTGTAATACACCTGTAAAACACGTCCACACGTATAGTTAACCTGTAATACACATCCACGCGTGTAATACAGCTGTTATAAACATCCACGCGTGTATTACAGCTGTAATACACCTCCACATGTGTAATACACCTGTAATACACATCCACGCGTGTAATACACCTGTAATACACCTCCACGCATATAGTTACCCTGTAATACACATCCACGCCTGTAATACAGCTGTAATAAACCTCCACGTGTGTAATACACCTATAATACACATCCACGCGTGTAATACAGCTGTAATACACCTCCACGCGTGTAATACACCTGTAATACACATCCACGCGTGTAATACACCTGTAATACACCTCCACGCATATAGTTACCCTGTAATACACATCCACGCATGTAATACAGCTGTCATACACCTCCACGCGTGTAGTAAACCTGTAATACACATCCATGCGTGTAATACAGCTGTAATACACATCCACTCGTGTAATACAGCTGTAATAAACATCCACGCGTGTAATACAGCTGTAATACACCTCCACACATGTAATAAACCAGTAATACACATCCACGCGTGTAATACAGCTGCAATAAACATCTACGCTGTAATACTCCTGTAATACACATCCACGCGTGTAATACATATGTAATACACCTCTCCTCGCGTGTAGTAAAGCTGTAATACACATCTGCGCCGTGTATTACAACTGTAATACACCTCCACCCGTAATACAGCTGTAATACACATCCACGCGTGTAATACACCTGTAATGCACATCCACGCGTGTAATACAGCTGTAATACACCTCCACGTGTACTACAGCTGTAATACACATCCACGGGTGTAATACAGCTGTAATACTCTTATAATACACCTCCACACGTGTAATACACCTGTAAAACACGCCCACACGTATAGTTAACCTGTAATACACATCCACGCGTGTAATACAGCTGTTATAAACATCCACGCGTGTATTACAGCTGTAATACACTCCACATGTGTAATACACCTGTAATACACATCCACGCGTGTAATACACCTGTAATACACCTCCACGCATATAGTTACCCTGTAATACACATCCACGCCTGTAATACAGCTGTAATAAACCTCCACGTGTGTAATACACCTATAATACACATCCACGCGTGTAATACAGCTGTAATACACCTCCACACGTAATACAGCTGTCATACACATCCACGGGTGTATCCGTAATACTCCTATAATACACCTCCACACGTGTAATACAGCTGTAATAAACCTCCACGTGTGTAATACACCTGTAAAACGCATCCACTCATGTAGTAAACCTGTAATACACCTCCACACGTGTAATACACCAGTAGCACACCTCTACGCGTATAGTTAACCTGTAATACACATCCACGCGTGTAATACACCTGTAACACACCTGTAATACACATCCATGCGTGTAATACAGCTGTAATACAACTGTAATACAACTCCACGCATGTAATACACCTGTAATACACATCCACGCGTGTAATACACCTGTTATACACCTCCACGCATATAGTTACCCTGTAATACACATCCACGCGTGTAATACAGCTGTAATAAACCTCCACGTGTGTAATACACCTATAATACACATCCACGCGTGTAATACAGCTGTAATACTCATCCACGCATGTAATACAGCTGTAATAAACATCCAAGCGTGTAATACAGCTGTAATACACCTCCACACATGTAATAAACCAGTAATACACATCCATGCGTGTAATACAGCTGCAATAAACATCCACGCGTGTAATACTCCTGTAATACACATCCACGCGTGTAATACAGCTGTAATACACCTCCACGCGTGTAGTAAACCTTTAATACACATCCACGCATGTATTACAGCTGTAATACAAGTGTAATAAACCTCCACGTGTGTAGTAAACGTGTAATACACCTCCACACGTGTAATACACCTGTAATACAGCTGTAACACACATCCACGCGTGTAATACACCTGTAACTCACATCCACGTGTTTAATACACCTGTAATACACATCCACGCGTGTAATACACATCCACGTGTGTAATACACCTGTAATACACAACCACGCGTATATTACATCTATAAAACAGCTACACGCGTGTAATACAGCTGTAATACACCTCCACGCATGTAATACACCTGTAATAAACCTCCACGCATGTAATACAGCTGTAATACACCTCCACGCATGTAATACACCTGTAATAAACCTCCACGCATGTAATACAGCTGTAATACACATTAACGCGTGTAATACAGCTGTAATATACCTCCACGCGTGTAGTAAACTTGTAATACACCTCCACGCGTGTAGTAAAGCTGTAATACACATCCACGCGTGTATTACAACTGAAATACACCTCCACGTGTGTAATACAGCTGTAATACACCTCCACACGTGTAATACACCTGTAATACTCATCCACGCGTGTAATACAGCTGTAATACACCTCCACGTGAACTACAGCTGTAATACACATCCACGGGTGTAATACAGCTGTAGTACTCTTATAATACACCTCCACCCGTGTAATACACCTGTAATACACATCCACGCGTGTAATACAGCTGTAATACACCTCCACGTGTGTAATACACCTATAATACACATCCACGCGTGTAATACAGCTGTAATACACATCCACGGGTGTAATACAGCTGTAGTACTCTTATAATACACCTCCACCCGTGTAATACACCTGTAATACACATCCACGCGTGTAATACACCTGTAATACACCTCCACGCATATAGTTACCCTGTAATACACATCCACGCCTGTAATACAGCTGTAATAAACCTCCACGTGTGTAATACACCTATAATACACATCCACGCGTGTAATACAGCTGTAATACACCTCCACACGTGTAATACAGCTGTCATACACATCCACGGGTGTATCCGTAATACTCCTATAATACACCTCCACACGTGTAATACAGCTGTAATAAACCTCCACGTGTGTAATACACCTGTAAAACGCATCCACTCGTGTAGTAAACCTGTAATACACCTCCACACGTGTAATACACCAGTAGTACACCTCCACGCGTATAGTTAACCTGTAATACACCTCCGCACGTGTAATAAGGCTGTAATACACCTCCACGCGTGTAGTAAACCTGTAATACACCTCCACCCGTGTAATACACCTGTAATACACATTAACGCGTGTAATACAGCTGTAATACACCTCCACGCGTGTAGTAAACCTGTAATACACCTCCACGAGTGTAATACACCTGTAACACACCTGTAATACACATCCATGCGTGTAATACAGCTGTAATACAACTGTAATACACATCCACGCGTGTAATACACCTGTAATACACCTCCACGCATATAGTTACCCTGTAATACACATCCACGCGTGTAATACAGCTGTAATAAACCTCCACGTGTGTAATACACCTATAATACACATCCACGCGTGTAATACAGCTGTAATACACCTCCACACGTGTAATACAGCTGTAATACTCATCCACGGGTGTATTACACCCGTAATACTCCTATAATACACCTCCACACGTGTAATACAGCTGTAATAAACCTCCACGTGTGTAATACACCTGAAAAACGCATCCACTCGTATAGTTAACCTGTAATACACATCCACGCGTGTAATACAGCTGTGATACACCTCCACGCGTGTAGTAAACCTGTAATACACATCCACGCGTGTAATACAGCTGTAATGAACATCCAAGCGTGTAATACAGCTGTAATACACCTCCACACATGTAATAAACCAGTAATACACATCCATGCATGTAATACAGCTGCAATAAACATCCACGCGTGTAATACTCCTGTAATACACATCCACGCGTGTAATACATCTGTAATACACCTCCACGCGTGTAATAAAGCTGTAATACAAATCCACGCGTGTATTACAACTGTAATACACCTCCACGTATGTAATACAGCTGTAATACACCTCCACGCATGTAATACACCTGTTATACACATCCACGCGTGTAATACAGCTGTAATACACCTCCACGTGTACTACAGCTGTAATACACATCCACGGGTGTAATACAGCTGTAATACTCTTATAATACACCTCCACACGTGTAATACACCTGTAAAACACGTCCACACGTATAGTTAACCTGTAATACACATCCACGCGTGTAATACAGCTGTAATACACCTCCACATGTGTAATACACCAGTAATACACCTCCACGCGTGTAATACACCTGTAATACACCTCCACGCCTTTAGTTACCCTGTAATACACATCCACGCCTGTAATACAGCTGTAATAAACCTCCACACGTGTAATACAGCTGTAATACACCTCCACGCGTGTAGTAAACCTGTAATACACCTCCACCCGTGTAATACACCTGTAATACACATTAACGCGTGTAATACAGCTGTAATACACCTCCACGCGTGTGGTAAACCTGTAATACACCTCCACCCGTGTAATACAGCTGTAATACACATCCACGCATGTAATACACCTGTAATACACATTAACGCATATAATACAGCTGTAATACACCTCCACGCGTGTAGTAAACCTGTAATACACATCCACGCGTGTAGTAAAGCTGTAATACACATCCACGCGTGTATTACAACTGTAATACTCATCCACGCATGTATTACAACTGTAATACACCTCCAGTCGTGTAATACACCTGTAATACACATCCACGCGTGTAATACAGCTGTAATACACCTCCACGTGTACTACAGCTGTAATACACATCCACGGGTGTAATACAGCTGTAATACTCTTATAATACACCTCCACCCGTGTAATACACCTGTAATACACATCCACGCGTGTAATACAGCTGTAATACACGTCCACACGTGTAATACACCTGTAATACACATTAACGCGTGTAATACAGGTGTAATACACCTCCACGCGTGTAGTAAACCTGTAATACACATCCACGCGTGTAATACAGCTGTAATACACATCCACGGGTGTATTACACCCGTAATACTCCTATAATACACCTCCACACGTGTAATACAGCTGTAATAAACCTCCACGCGTGTAATACAGCTGTAATACACGTCCACACGTGTAATACAGCTGTAATACACGTCCACGCATGTAGTAAACCTGTAATACACCTCCAAACGTGTAATACACCAGTAGTACACCTCCACGCGTATAGTTAACCTGTAATACACATCCACGCGTGTAATACTCCTGTAATACACATCCACGCGTGTAATACATCTCTAATACACATCCACGCATGTAATACAGCTGTAATAAACATCCACGCGTGTATTACAACTGTAATACACCTCCACCCGTGTAATACAGCTGTAATACACCTCCACACGTGTAGTAAACCTGTAATACACATTAACGCGTGTAATACAGCTGTAATAAACATCCATGCGTGTAGTAAACCTGTAATACACATCCACGCGTGTAATACACCTGTAACACACCTGTAATACACATCCACGCGTGTAATACAGCTGTAATACAACTGTAATACAACTCCACGCGTGTAATACACCTGTAATACACATCCACGCGTGTAATACACCTGTAATACACCTCCACGCATATAGTTACCCTGTAATACACATCCACCGGTGTAATACACCTGTAATACACATTAACGCGTGTAATACAGCTGTAATAAACATCCACGCGTGTAGTAAACCTGTAATACACATCCACGCGTGTATTACACCCGTAATACTCCTATAATACACCTCCACGTGTGTAATACACCTATAATACACATCCACGCGTGTAATACAGCTGTAATACACCTCCACACGTGTAATACAGCTGTAATACTCATCCACGGGTGTATTACACCCGTAATACTCCTATAATACACCTCCACACGTGTAATACAGCTGTAATAAACCTCCACGTGTGTAATACACTTGTAAAACGCATCCACTCGTGTAGGAAACCTGTGATACACCTCCACTCGTGTAGTAAACCTGTAATACACATCCACGCGTGTAATACAGCTGTAATAAACATCCAAGCGTGTAATACAGCTGTAATACACCTCCACACATGTAATAAACCAGTAATACACATCCATGCGTGTAATACAGCTGCAATAAACATCCACGCGTGTAATACTCCTGTAATACACATAAACGCGTGTAATACAGCTGTAATACACCTCCACGCGTGTAGTAAACCTGTAATACACCTCCACGCGTGTAGTAAACCTTTAATACACATCCACGCGTGTATTACAGCTGTAATACAACTCCACGCGTGTAATACAAGTGTAATAAACCTCCACGTGTGTAGTAAACCTGTAATACACCTCCACACATGTAATACACCTGTAATACAGCTGTAACACACATCCACGCGTGTAATACGCCTGTAACTCACATCCACGCGTTTAATACACCTGTAATACACATCCACGCGTGTAATACACATCCACGTGTGTAATACACCTGTAATACACAACCATGCGTATATTACATCTATAAAACAGCTACACGCGTGTAATACAGCTGTAATACACCTCCACGCATGTAATACACCTGTAATAAACCTCCACGCATGTAATACAGCTGTAATACACCTCCACGCGTGTAATACAGCTGTAATACACCTCCACGCGTGTAGTAAACGTGTAATACACCTCCACTCGTGTAATACACCTGTAATACACATCCAAGTCGTGTAATACAGCTGTAATACACATCCACACGTGTAATACACCTGTAATACATATCCACGCGTGTAATACAGCTGTAATACACATCCACGCGTGTAATACAGCTGTAATACACATCCACGCGTGTAATACAGCTGTGATACACATCCACGCGTGTAATTCAGCTGTAATACATATCCACTCGTGTAATACACCTGTAATACACCTCCAGTCGTGTAATACAGCTGTAATACACATCCACGCGTGTAATACAGCTGTAATACATATCCACGCGTGTAATACAGCTGTAATACACCTCCACTCGTGTAATACAGTTGTAATACACATCCACTCGTGTAATACAGCTGTAATACACCTCCACGCGTGTAATACACCTGTAATACAACTCCACGCGTGTAGTAAACGTGTAATACACCTCCACTCGTGTAATACACCTGTAATACACATCCAAGTCGTGTAATACAGCTGTAATACACATCCACACGTGTAATACAGCTGTAATACACCTCCACGCGTGTAATACAGCTGTAATACACATCCACGCGTGTAATACAGCTGTGATACACATCCACGCGTGTAATACAGCTGTAATACATATCCACTCGTGTAACGGTGTGTTCACACCGAACGCGATAGGCGCGAGCGAAAACGCCCCAAACGCCCCTAATTTGACGCCTGCACATTCGCACCTCGAACGCGTGTCCAACAGAAATCCACCGCGCCTCAAAATTGCATATTTTGGCGCAGCGAACCGGAATGTGGGAGGGATGTGGGAGGAAGTTGCGCCAGACGGTATCTTTGCAAGATGGCAGCTGTCGAGCTAGCATTTCAAGAGAGAGTTTCCTTCTCTATCTACTGTGGAGAGCAGAGCAGCGGGGAAAAAGACGCCCTCGCCGTACCTGGGTCCATCAGGTCCTCCAGAGGCGTGAGCACTTTGGAGAGTTTCACCACTTGCTCCAGGAGCTGCGCTTGGATGACGGCCGATTCCAGCGATATCACCGTCTTTCACTCGCCCAGTTTGAGGACCTGCTGTCCCGCGTCGGTCCGAGAATCGCCCGCCTAGACACCAACTACAGGCGCTCAATCCCACCTGCAGAGCGCCTGTCCATCTGCCTGAGGTTAGTAAAAGTCTTTAATCACGGTAGTCCTTTATTGATACCTGTGCTAATATATGCTAAACTATCCGTTTATACACTGCTAACATGGATGTGATATGCTAACAGTGGATGCTCTCGGTGTTTACTGCAAGTAAACTGTGGTGCGGTGACGACTGTATTTTTAATATTTCTAGTGATACTCGAAAGGTCTCATTAAGTCCCGATTTAATTCGATTTATGCTGTAATCAGTGTTTGCAATGATAGCATGGCTGTGGTGTCTATCAGTGCATGCTCTCTGTGTTTGCTGATATAAAACAGTGGACCACTGTGCGCTAATCTTTGTTGTGATACTCTCCTTTTTCTTTTTATTTAGACCTGGTTTAATTCATGTATAGCTGATTTTTTTTTTATATAATCCCCGCAGACTGTTTTAGATATTATCTAATAATTATAGTGTATATTAGAAAATATCTAATAAACACTATGTAATTATAGGGATAATTACATAGTGTATATTAGATATTATCTAATATATTTGAAATTGAAATCTGAAATCACAAAAGTATTTTGGAATTTGAATAATGTATTTTGTAACTGCAGTACACATCATACTAATTTTAAACAATTTTGTCCAGGTTGCTTGCCACCGGGACTCCTTCAGGACCATTATGTTCAGTTTTTGAGTTGGTGTGTCTACCGTGAGCCAGATCATCCCCAGGTAGCGACAGCCATCTGGGACTGTCTAGTGGATGATTTCATGGCTGTGCCTTCACTGGGAGACTGGCAGTCCATTGCAGAGGAATTCCAGGAGCGCTGGCACTTCCCTCTCTGCTGCGGAGCTCTGGATGGGAAGCACGTTCAGACGAAGGCACCCCAACTCAGGATCCATGTTCTACAACTACAAGGAACATTCTCCATTGTTCTCCTTGCGGTTGTGGATGCAAGATATCGCTTCCGAGTTATTGATGTTGGGGGTGCGGGAGGACCAGCGGCGGGGTATTCTGGCCAACTCCACCTTTGGTCAGGCTCTTCGGGCTGGGACTCTCCATCTGCCTCCTGACCAGCCTCTACCTGGTGGAGAACACCGTGGAGCCCAGCCCCATGTGTTTGTGGCTGATGAAGCGTTCCCGCTGCGGCGTGAGCTGATGAGGCCTTTTCCTGGGCGCCTCCTCCCTTTAGAGAGAAGGATCTTTAACTATCGCCTTTCCAGGCCAGGATGATAGTGGAGGGTGCCTTTGGTGTCCTCTCCTCACAGTGGAGGATGTATCGGCGCCCCATGGAGCTCCGTCCTGAAATTGCGGAGAAGTGTGTGAAGGCAACGTGTGTTCTCCACAATTTTCTCGCTGTTTGGACGAGAGAGGGCACCTGCTGTGAGGAGTGTGGCACCTGCTGTGGTGGAGCCGTTGCATAGCCTGGGCCGTAGCAGCAAACAACTCCTCCAGAGAAGCTGTCCTGGTGAGGGAGAAATTCATGGCCCACTTCTCGGCGGAGGGAGCTGTGACTTGGCAGCCAAAGGAGTAGCCTGTTTGAAGTCCGAGTGACTTCCCCACAACGGCTCTTTTAGAGCCACCCACAAACCTGTAAAGAGTGTTCCTGCCTTTTTAACATTTTCTTAATAAATGGAGCTCTACTCCAAAATAAAATAACCTCTCTTTACTCTCTTAAATAACTTGTCTTCACTATGTTCCTATATACTGTGTGATGCAAAATTTTGGGCAACCTTATTAATAGTCATTATTTTCCTGTATGAATTGCTGTTACAATTGAAAATGTCACTTGCATATATCATATATTAGAGACACACATTGATATACACTAAATTTTCATTTCATTTGTCTTTTTAAGTTGCCAATTTATGCACCTGCTTGATTTTGTTTAAACAGTTATTCCACACTTTATGTAAATCCAGTGAACTTAATTTCACTTCTCAAATATCACTGTGCGTGTCTTCCATATGATCTAATTAACTGACAACTTTTATTGTAACAACCAACGATTTATAGCGGAAAATAATGACTTTTACCAAGGTTGCCCAAACGTTTGCATCCCACTGTATTAGTATATTTTGTCATTAGTATAATAAGAAACATTCTACATGTGTCAAGTCGGGTGCGAATATTTGCTGTGTAGTAAAACTGAGACATTAGTTATTAAAATGTTTATTTGAAAAAATATATAAATTCAATAACAACATTAAACATAAATATATAACATTTAACTATTTACAGAGGGACAGGAACAAAAGGACCCAGCTTGGAGTGGAAGAGCCTCAGGGAGAATGAGGAGAAAAATAAGAACATTGTTTCTGCCCTGGAGAGCCTGCTGCCTCATCAGTAAACTACTGATCGCTAGGGTCCAATGTTTCCAAATTTAACACAGCTGTGCTGCTTTCAAAAACTAATTTATGCATTTGAAATTTCACGAATTCTCGTGTCTGAGGCGGCAGGCTCTCCAGAGCAGGAGCAAGGCTGAGGAGGAAATACTCCGTTGGAGACGGGCGTGGCCTCTTCAGCGACTCCAGGATGGCCAGCTCCACCGCCGATGGACCATCCTGTGACCCGTCCCCTCTGCCGCTTTTGAGCTTTCCTCCTCTGTGGGCCTGTAAAACACAGCACAAAACACAAAAGAATTGAGAAGGCTGCTACTAGATTTTCATTTCACAATTTAAAAAAACAGGATATGAACAGATTGGTTGTGAATATTTAGTAAAGGTGATCACCAGGGAATCCAAGTGACTAAAAAGCTATCAGTGCTTGATGTACATACCTGTGGGTGCAGCAGCAGGAGTGGAGGGACCAGGGACTGGGGAGCCAGAAGAAGCAGCAGGGATGGCTCTGCTGCATAATCAGATGACTCTATTAAGACAATATTAAATGTTAACAGGTTGAAAACAATAGTCATTCAGAAATTATATACAGTGGTCCCTCATTTATTGCAGCACATGAACAATAGCCGCAGTTCTCATAAGTTCATTGTCAAAGTGCAAACCTTTGTCGATTTTTAAACGTAAAAGTATTATTATGCCGCACTTTTTCTCCGTCTGTGGCGCCACTTTTGTGCGCCTTTTTCCCTCGCAGTGCAGGTGTCTATTTCCGAATGAGGGTCATAGTTATGAGTGTCTTTGTGCTGTTTTTCTATTGGACGTGATGGTTATCAAAACCAAACATGGTAAATTTGGCGCAGGAGACACGACATGGAGGGTATTTGTCAATCAGGCTGCAGAATGCAATGCGCATTGTTGCAGTGACGGATGAACTGCGGGACCACTGTATACTGTTATTAATAAACAAAATACATTCCTATATGAAAACACGCATAAATTAACTGCCTACATTAATTCATTGTAAACATACCTTCAGACTGAAACTCCCTGCTGCCTCTCCGGCTGTCCCTGGTCCTCGGGGCCAAGTTCTCCACGGCCTGGACCATATTGCCGCTTGTCTCCCTGCTGGGGTGAGGAAGGGTCCAGAAACCCCATGACCGCTGAAGAACTTCCATCTCCTCCCGATCCTGCTGCAGACCCACCTCTTCTCCTTCTCCGTCCTCTTCTCCTTATTATAGGTGTCCCTGAGGCTCTTCCACTTTTTCCTGCAGATGTCCTCTGAATAAACACATTATCTTGTTAGCGGAAAGGTATTTGTACATCAGTGGGAAAATAGCGGGACAGTAGGCATGCTTGCTAGCTTTTGCGCGGCTTCATCGGGTCAGTCTGAAAATTAAAAATAAGAACAAACGAACTTACCAGGTTGCCCGATCTCCTCACTTATGTGCCTCCAAGCTAGTTCCTTTTTGTTCCTGTCCCGGTAGAAGTAGCAACTAGCATCGTACAATTCTGGGTGATTAGCCACTCGCTGATTAGTTTTTCCTCCATAGTGAACGAAGAATGAAGGGCTTTGGTTTGATCTGCCCCTTTGACCTGGTTACAGCGACGTCACCAGGCTCCTGATTGGTTGACGCGGCGCGATTTGATGCTGGAGTTCAAATTTTTCCAACTCGAGCGGTAGAGGCGAAAGACGGCGTATGCACAAAATGCAACACAAAAACTCACGCTGCGTGGTTTTTTCCGCGAGTCAAACGCGCCAGACGCCGCTACACTGACGCTGCGTTTCAGGCGTTTTGGCGTTTTTCGCGACGCAAATCTGCTTCAGAATTTTCGCCGGACGCCGCAATCGCATGTCATCAGCCTCTTTCCATTGACTTTACATGTAAACCTGACGCTCTGGCCGCCTCTATCGCGTTCGGTGTGAACGCACCGTAATACATATCCACTCGTGTAATACAGTTGTAATACACATCCACACGTGTAATACAGCTGTAATACACATCCACGCGTGTAATAGTCAAAGTCAAAGTCAAAGTCAGTTTTATTTGTCAATTTCTTCAGATGTACTTGCCATACAAAGGAATTGAAATTACGTTTCACACTGTCCCATGCGTAGACATAGACAACAATAAAGTGCAGATGCACAACATTTAGGTAACATACAGGATATAACAAGACAGGACCTACACATAACATATAATAAAGTGTTCCACAGTGCGCCCTGGAAAGTAGTGTACTAGTTCACTTGACGTAGTCCCAGGTTGTGGTTGGCAAGTGTTTTTGTTTTAATGCAGCATAATACTGTAGCAGCAGTAATAGTAATATAAATAATATAAATAGTGCTAAAGAAAATACTAAAATACAAAAATATAAGGCAGCAGGTGTGTGCAATTGTAATGCAGAGGTAGTCGTGTGTGTGTGTGTGTGGGGGGGGGGGGGGGGGGTAGGGTCCAGTCTGTCTTCCTATACTCCTGCCAGTCTGGTGTTTCTGCTGGCTGGGAGCCGGGAGGGGAGAGTTCAGCAGTCTCACAGCCTGGTGGATGAAGCTGTTGGTGAGCCTGGTAGTGCGGGAGCGGAGACTTCTGTATCTTTTCCAGAGGGCAGGAGGCTGAACAGACAGTGCGCGGGGTGGGTTGCATCGTTGACAATTGTGATGGCTTTGCGGGTAAGGCGGGTGGTGTAGATGTCTTGCAGGGAGGGAGTGGTACACCAACTATCCTCTCAGCTGTTCTCACAATGCGCTGTAGAGCTTTCCTGTTATAGTCAGTGCAGCTACCGCCCCACACAGTGATGCAGCTGGAAAGGATGCTTTCAATGGTTCCTCTGTAGAATGTGGTCAGGATGGGTGGTGGAGCACTTGCCCGCTTGAGTTTGCGCAGGAAGTAGAGGCGCTGTTGTGCTTTCTTGGCCAGTGATGCTGTGTTGGTGGTCCAGGAGGGTCCTCACTGATGTGCACCCCAGGAACTTGGTGCTGCTCACCCTCTCCACCGCAGCGCCGTCGATGGTCAATGGGGGTGACAGGTGGGGTCTCTCTGGAAGTTGACAATAACCTCCTTGGTCTTGCTAACATTTAGCAGGAGGTTGTTGTCTCTGCACCACGTGGTCAGGAGCTCAACCTCTTTCCTGTAGTGGGTCTCATCGCCCTTGGTGATGAGCCCCACCAGCGTTAATGTCGTCCGCAAACTTCACAAGGTGGTTGGAGCTGTAGGTTGGTGTGCAGTCATGTGTCAGCAGGGTGAAGAGCAGAGGACTGAGCACACAGCCTTGTGGAGCCCCCGTGCTCAGGGTGATGCTGTTTGAGACCTTGTTTCCCACACGCACCGCTTGAGGCCTCTGGCTGAGGAAGTCCAGCAGCCAGTTGCAGAGGGAGGTGCTGAGGCCCAGTCTGTCCAGTTTACAGATGAGTTGTTGTGGTATTATGGTGTTGAACGCTGAGCTGAAGTCTATGAACAGCATTCTCACATATGAGTCTTTCTTGTCCAGGTGAGTTAGGGCTGGGTGGAGGGCAGAGCAGATTGCATCTTCTGTGGATCGTTTCGCTCTGTATGCGAACTGGTATGGGTCCAGGGTGGGAGGCAGGGTGGATTTGATGTGTGACATGACTAGTCGTTCAAAGCACTTCATAATAATGGGTGTCAGTGCCACGGGGTGGTAGTCGTTGAAACAGGCTGGGGATGGTTTCTTTGGCACAGGTATGATGGTGGCAGTCTTGAAGCATGATGGGACAGTGGCTTGCCTCAGGGAGATGTTAAAGATGTCTGTGAAGACATCCTTCAGCTCCTCTGCGCAGTCTTTCAGCACACTACCAGGGATGTTATCTGGACCCGCTGCTTTCCGGGCGTTGATGGTGATGAGTGTCCTCTTCACGCTGGCAGCAGACAGGCACAGAGGCTGGTCGTGTGGAGGTGGTGGTGTTTTCTGTGGGCGTGTGTTGTTCTGTGCTTCAAATCGTGCAAAGAAGCTGTTCAGGTTGTTGAGCAGAGTGGTGTCGCTCTCACAGCTACGCTGCAGGCTTGTAGTCTGTAATAGCCTGGATGCCTTGCCATAGGCTTCGTGCGTCCTTGCTATCATTGAAGTGGGAGGTTATCTTGTGTGTGTAGTCCTGTTTCGCTTTCCTGATGCCACGGGACAGGTTGGCTCTCGCTGTTCTCAGGCCTATTTCATCCCCAGCTCTGAAGGCCTTGTCTCTGGCCTTCAGCAGCTTGTGGACATCTCCTGTTAGCCACGGCTTCCGGTTGGCTCGGGTTGTGATACTTTTCATTTGTGTAACATCATCAATGCATTTGGTGATGTATGAGCTCACCGTGTCTGTGTACTCCTCAATGTCTGTGATGTTATTGTAGGTGGCTGCTTCCTTGAATATGTTCCAATCAGTTGCCCCAAAGCAGTCTTGAAGAGCAGAGGTGGCCTCCTGTGGCCACACTCTTACCTCTTTCGTAACAGGTTTGATGACCTTCACTCTCTGTCTGTATGCTGGCATTAGCATAACAGTGAGGTGATCAGAGGTGCCGATGTGGGGAGGGGGATGGCTTTGTATGCTCCTTTTTCCTGTGTGTAGACCAGGTCCAATGTGTTGTCTCCCTTGTTGGAAAATGTACATGCTGATGAAACTTTGGGAGAACAGTTTTAAGATCAGCATGATTAAAGTCTCCTGCGAGGATGATGAAACCGTCTGGGTGTGTTGTTTGTTGCTCACTGATGGCCTGATACAGTTCGTTCAGCGCTGCATTTCTATCGCTGTTGTTGCTAGATGGAGGTATATAAGTAGCGACCAACAGGATCGAACTTATCTCCTGGGCAAGTAGAAAGGGCGACACTTCACGATCATGAACTCCGCCAATGATGAGCAGTGTTTGTGTACTACAGTGGCATCACGACGCCACTCGTCACGGATGTAAACACAGACCCCGCCACCTCGGGTCTTGCCTCCGTCTCACGAGAGCCCTGTCGGCTCTGTAGCATGCTAGCTGCTCCAGTTGTATGGCCGAGTCCGGAATGTTGTCATTAAGCCATGTCTCAGTGAAAACTAGCACACAACAGTCACTTACTCTGCGATTCGCTGATCTCAGAAGTCGAATGTTATCCATTTTAATGTCCAGAGATCGTCGTTGGCCAAGAGGATCGATGGTATGGCTGGGCGAGTTGGCTTAGCCTCGAGCCTGACTCGGACACCTCCGCTTGCCCGCTTCCTTGTCCTAGCGCACCGCCTTGACGCCTCCTTGCCCGGGAGGGTAGCAGGCGAGTCCGTGAGTTGCTAGGCCAGCTAGCATGCTGTCGCAGAAGTCCTATCTCCTTAGCATCTCAACGTTCGTGTTCAAAACTTGGCAAATCTTGCTTCTCCGAATGTGTAAGAGAGCCTGACGACTGTACACATATTCCGACGTGGACTGTCGAAAAACACTTGCAGAAAGACACTTACTTGACGAACAAAACACCGCATTTTCAGGAGAGCGTGAGGTCGCTGCGTCTACACGCGCCGCCATCATGTGTTGGCGATACATACAGCTGTAATACATATCCACGGGTGTAATACACCTGTAATACACCTCCACTCGTGTAATACAGTTGTAATACACATCCACTCCTGTAATACAGCTGTAATACACCTCCACGCGTGTAATACACCTGTAATACAACTCCATGAGTGTAGTAAACCTGTAATACACCTCCACGCATGTAATACACCTGTAATTCACATCCACGCATGTAATACACCTGTAATTCACATCCACGCGTTTAATACACCTGTAATACACATCCACGCGTGTAATACACCTCTAATACAGCTGTAATACACATCCACGCGTGTAATACAACTGTAATACACATCCATGCGTGTAATACACCTGTAATAAACCTCCACGCATGTAATACACCTGTAATAAACGTCCACGCGTGTAATACAGCTGTAATACACCTCCACGCGTGTAGTAAACGTGTAATACACCTCCACAAGTGTAATAAACCTGTAATACACATCCACGCATGTAGTAAACGTGTAATACACCTCCACTCGTGTAATACATCAGTAATACACCTCCACGCGTGTAGTAAACCTTTAATACACCTCCACGCGTGTAATACAGCTGTAATACACATCAACGCATGTAATACAGCTGTAATACACCTCCACGCGTGTAGTAAACCTGTAATTCACATCCACGCGTTTAATACACCTGTAATACATCTGTGAAGGTTCTCAGTCATCCAGGTCATCGTAGTCAAAGGAGTTTGCAAAGAAAAGCGTCTGGACTTCTTTAAGTTGCTTGAAGCGTTTCACCTCTCATCGAGCTTCTTCAGTTCTAAAGTCAAATGGCGAGAGTCCCAGATTTAAACCAGTGGGAGTATCCCCCAATGAGGACAAAGGACCCCTGGTGATCCTCTAATCACATGCGCCAAGGTGTGGGGTGTGGGACCTAATCAGCCAGGGTTTCGGGTGAGCCATTGTGAAACCTGGCCCCACCTTGTCATGTGAATTCCTGAGGTCAGATGGCCCAGGATGTGAGTGGGCGTTAAGGCGTCTGGGGAGGAACTCAAAACTGGATTATAGATGGCAGACAGTTGGTGTATTAAGTAAACCACCGCCTCTGTTCAAAGATGGTGCTCACAGTGGACATAGATGGCCTCTTTCACTCCTCTTTCAAACCATCTGTCCTCTCTGTCCAATATGTGAACATTGGCATCCTCAAAGAGTGACCTTTATCCTTAAGATGCAGATGGACTGCTGAGTCTTGTCCTGTGGAGGTGGCTCTTCTATGTTGTGCCATGCGCTTGTGAAGTGGCTGTTTGGTCTCTCCAATGTAGAGGTCTGGGCATTCCTCGCTGCACTGTACAGCATACACCACGTTGTTCAGTCTGTGTTTTGGAGTTTTGTCTTTCGGGTGAACCAGTTTGTGTCTGAGTGTGTTGCTGGGTCTGAAGTACACTGGGATGTCGTGCTTTGAGAAAACTCTCCTGAGTTTCTCTGATACACCGCTACATAGGGGATGACAATGTTGTTGCGTCTGTCTTTCTTATCCTCAGAAAAGAAGAAAAGAAGATCAGACACCAGCGAGGAGGATAAGAAAGACAGACTTAACAACATTGTCATCCCCTATGTAGCCGGTGTATCAGAGAAACTCAGGAGAGTTTTCTCCAAGCACGACATCCCAGTGTACTTCAGACCCAGCAACACACTCAGACACAGACTGGTTCACCCGAAAGACAAAACTCCAAAACACAGACTTAACAACGTGGTGTATGCTGTACAGTGCAGCGAGGAATGCCCAGACCTCTACATTGGAGAGACCAAACAGCCACTTCACAAGCGCATGGCACAACATAGAAGAGCCACCTCCACGGACAAGACTCAGCAGTTCATCTGCATCTTAAGGATAAAGGTCACTCTTCGAGGATGCCAATGTTCACATATTGGACAGAGAGGACAGATGGTTTGAAAGAGGAGTGAAAGAGGCCATCTATGTCCACTGTGAGCGACCATCTTTGAACAGAGGCGTGGTTTACGACACCAACTGTCTGCCATCTATAATCCAGTTTTGAGTTCCCTCCCAGACGCCTTAACGCCCACTCACATCCTGGGCCATCTGACCTCAGGAATTACATGACAAGGTGGGGCCAGGTTTCACAATGGGCTCACCCGAAACCCTGGCTGATTAGGTCCCACACCCGCTTTCACACCTTGGCGCATGTGATTAGAGGATCACCAGGGGTCCTTTGTCCCTCATTGGGGGATACTCCCACTGGGTTTAAATCTGGGACTCTCGGCCATTTGACTTTAGAACTGAAGAAGCTTCTCGGATGAGAGGTGAAACGTCTTCAAGCAACTTAAAGAAGTCCAGACGCTTTTCTTTGCAAACTCCTTTGACCACCTGTAATACACATCCACGCGTGTAATACACCTCTAATACAGCTGTAATACACATCCATGCGTGTAATACAGCTGTAATACACATCCACGCATGTAATAAACCTGTAATACACATCCACGCGTGTAATACACCTGTAATTCACATCCACGCGTGTAATACAGCTGTAATACATATCCATGCGTGTAATACACCTGTAATACACCTCCACTCGTGTAATACACCTGTAATACACATCCACTCGTATAATACAGCTGTAATACACATCCACGCGTGTAATACAGCTGTAATACATATCCACGCGTGTAATACACCTGTAATACACCTCCACTCGTGTAATACACCTGTAATACACCTCCACGCGTGTAATACAGTTGTAATACACATCCACACGTGTAATACAGCTGTAATACACATCCACACATGTAATAGACCTGTAATACACCTCCACTCGTGAAATAAAGCTGTAATACACCTCCACGCGTGTAGTAAACGTGTAATACATCTCCACAAGTGTAATACACCTGTAACACACATCCACGCATGTAGTAAACGTGTAATACATCTCCACTCGTGTAATACATCAGTAATACACCTCCACGTGTGTAGTAAACCTTTAATACACCTCCACGCGTGTAATACAGCTGTAATACACATCAACGCATGTAATACAGCTGTAATACACCTCCACGCGTGTAGTAAACCTGTAATTCACATCCACGCGTTTAATACACCTGTAATACACATCCACGCGTGTAATACACCTCTAATACAGCTGTAATACACATCCATGCGTGTAATACAGCTGTAATACACATCCACGCATGTAATAAACCTGTAATACACATCCACGCGTGTAATACACCTGTAATTCACATTCACGCGTTTAATACACCTTTAATACACATCCACGCGTGTAATACGCCTCTAATACAGCTGTAATATACATCCATGCGTGTAATATACCTGTAATACACATCCAAGTCGTGTAATACAGCTGTAATACACATCCACACGTGTAATACACCTGTAATACATATCCACGCGTGTAATACAGCTGTAATACACATCCACGTGTGTAATACAGCTGTAATACACATCCACGCGTGTAATACAGCTGTAATACACCTCCACACGTGTAATACAGCTGTAATACACATCCACGCGTGTAATACAGCTGTGATACACATCCACGCGTGTAATACAGCTGTAATACATATCCACTCGTGTAATACATATCCACGCGTGTAATACACCTGTAATACACCTCCAGTCGTGTAATACAGCTGTAATACACATCAACGCGTGTAATACACCTGTAATTCACATCCACGCGTTTAATACACCTGTAATACACATCCACGCGTGTAGTAAACCTTTAATACACAGCCACGCGTGTAATACAGCTGTATACACCTCCACGCGTGTAATACAGCTGGAATACACCTCCACGCATGTAGTAAACCTTTAATACACATCCACGCGTGTAATACAGCTGTAATACACCTCCACGCGTGTAATACACCTGTAATACACATCCAAGTCGTGTAATACAGCTGTAATACACATCCACACGTGTAATACACCTGTAATACATATCCACGCGTGGAATACAGCTGTAATACAGCTCCACTCGTGTAATACAGCTGTAATACACATCCACGCTGCGTAATACAGCTGTAATACATATCCACGCTGCGTAATACAGCTGTAATACACCTCCATGCGTGTAATAGAGTTGTAATACACATCCACGCGTGTAATACAGCTGTAATACAGATCCACTCGTGTAATACACCTGTAATACACCTCTAGTCGTGTAATACAGCTGTAATACGCATCCACGCGTGTAATACAGCTGTAATACATATCCACGCGTGTAATACAGCTGTAATACACCTCCACGCGTGTAATACAGTTGTAATACACATCCACGCGTGTAATACAGCTGTAATACATATCCACTCGTGTAATACACCTGTAATACACCTCCAGTCATGTAATACAGCTGTAATACACATCCACGCGTGTAATACAGCTGTAATACATATCCAAGCGTGTAATACACCTGTAATACACCTCCACTCGTGTAATACAGCTGTAATACACCTCCACGCGTTTAATACACCTGTAATACACATCCACGCGTGTAGTAAACCTTTAATACACAGCCACGCGTGGAATACAGCTGTAATACAGCTCCACTCGTGTAATACAGCTGTAATACACATCCACGCGTGTAATACAGCTGTAATACATATCCACGCGTGTAATACAGCTGTAATACACCTCCATGCGTGTAATAGAGTTGTAATACACATCCACGCGTGTAATACAGCTGTAATACACATCCACTCGTGTAATACACCTGTAATACACCTCTAGTCGTGTAATACAGCTGTAATACAACTCCATGCGTGTAGTAAACCTGTAATACACAGCCACGCATGTAATACAGCTGTAATACACATCCACGCGTGTAATACAGCTGTAATACACCTCCACGCGTGTAGTAAACCTGTAATACACCTCCACGCGTGTAGTAAACCTTTAATGCACATCCACGCGTGTAATACAGCTGTAATACACCTCCACGCGTGTAGTAAACGTGCAATACATCTCCACAAGTGTAATACACCTGTAATACACATCCACGCGTGTAGTAAACGTGTAATACACCTCCACTCGTGTAATACATCTGTAATACACCTCCACGCGTGTAGTAAACCTGTAATACACAGCCACGCGTGTAATAGAGCTGTAATACACCTTCACGCGTGTAGTAAACCTGTAATTCACATCCAAGCGTTTAATACACCTGTAATACACATCCACGCGTGTAGTACACCTCTAATACAGCTGTAATACACATCCATGCGTGTAATACAGCTGTAATACACATCCACGCATGTAATAAACCTGTAATACACATCAACGCGTGTAATACACCTGTAATTCACATCCACGCGTTTAATACACCTGTAATACACATCCACGTGTGTAGTAAACCTTTAATACACAGCCACGCGTGTAATACAGCTGTATACACCTCCACGCGTGTAATACAGCTGTAATACAACTCCACGCATG
Organism: Oreochromis aureus; assembly: GCF_013358895.1. NCBI lineage: Eukaryota > Metazoa > Chordata > Actinopteri > Cichliformes > Cichlidae > Oreochromis > Oreochromis aureus. The sequence continues at coordinate 28,963,617 of NC_052944.1, forward strand.
TAGTAAACCTTTAATACACATCCACGCGTGTAATACAGCTGTAATACACCTCCACGCGTGTAATACACCTGTAATACACATCCAAGTCGTGTAATACAGCTGTAATACACATCCACACGTGTAATACACCTGTAATACATATCCACGCGTGGAATACAGCTGTAATACAGCTCCACTCGTGTAATACAGCTGTAATACACATCCACGCGTGTAATACAGCTGTAATACATATCCACGCGTGTAATACAGCTGTAATACACCTCCATGCGTGTAATAGAGTTGTAATACACATCCACACGTGTAATACAGCTGTAATACAGATCCACTCGTGTAATACACCTGTAATACACCTCTAGTCGTGTAATACAGCTGTAATACACATCCACGCACAGCGTGTAATACAGCTGTAATACATATCCACGCCGTGTAATACAGCTGTAATACACCTCCACGCTGTGTAATACAGTTGTAATACACATCCGCGCGTGTAATACAGCTGTAATACATATCCACTCGTGTAATACACCTGTAATACACCTCCAGTCATGTAATACAGCTGTAATACACATCCACGCGTGTAATACAGCTGTAATACATATCCACGCATGTAATACACCTGTAATACACCTCCACTCGTGTAATACAGCTGTAATACACCTCCACGCGTTTAATACACCTGTAATACACATCCACGCGTGTAGTAAACCTTTAATACACAGCCACGCGTGGAATACAGCTGTAATACAGCTCCACTCATGTAATACAGCTGTAATACACATCCACGCGTGTAATACAGCTGTAATACATATCCACGCGTGTAATACAGCTGTAATACACCTCCATGCGTGTAATAGAGTTGTAATACACATCCACGCATGTAATACAGCTGTAATACACATCCACTCGTGTAATACACCTGTAATACACCTCTAGTCGTGTAATACAGCTGTAATACACATCCACGCGTGTAATACAGCTGTAATACATATCCACGCGTGTAATACAGCTGTAATACACCTCCACGCGTGTAATACAGTTGTAATACACATCCACGCGTGTAATACAGCTGTAATACATATCCACTCGTGTAATACACCTGTAATACACCTCCAGTCATGTAATACAGCTGTAATACACATCCACGCGTGTAATACAGCTGCAATACATATCCACGCGTGTAATACACCTGTAATACACCTCCACTCGTGTAATACAGCTGTAATACACCTCCACGCGTGTAATACAGTTGTAATACACATCCACACGTGTAATACAGCTGTAATACACATCCACACATGTAATAGACCTGTAATACACCTCCACTCGTGTAATACAGCTGTAATACACCTCCACGCGTGTAGTAAACATGTAATACACCTCCACAAGTGTAATACACCTGTAATACACATCCACGCGTGTAGTAAACGTGTAATACGCCTCCACTCGTGTAATACATCTGTAATACACCTCCACGCGTGTAGTAAACCTTTAATACACCTCCACGCATGTAATACAGTTGTAATACACATCAACGCATGTAATACAGCTGTAATACACCTCCACGCGTGTAGTAAACCTGTAATTCACATCCATGCGTATAATACACCTGTAATACACATCCACGCGTGTAATACACCTCTAATACAGCTGTAATACACATCCATGCATGTAATACAGCTGTAATACACATCCACGCATGTAATAAACCTGTAATACACATCCACGCGTGTAATACACCTGTAATTCACATCCACGCGTTTAATACACCTGTAATACACAACCACGCGTATATTACATCTATAATACAGCTCCACGCGTGTAATACAGCTGTAATACACCTCCACGCATGTAATACACCTGTAATAAACCTCCACGCATGTAATACACCTGTAATAAACGTCCACGCGTGTAGTAAACCTGTAATACACCTCCACGCGTGTAGTAAACCTGTAATACACCTCCACGCGTGTAGTAAACCTTTAATACACATCCACGCGTGTAATACAGCTGTAATACACCTCCACGCGTGTAATACAGCTGTAATACACATCCAAGTCGTGTAATACAGCTGTAATACACATCCACACGTGTAATACAGCTGTAATACATATCCACGCGTGTAATGCAGCTGTAATACACCTCCACTCGTGTAATACAGCTGTAATACACATCCACGCGTGTAATACAGCTGTAATACATATCCACGCGTGTAATACAGCTGTAATACACCTCCATGCGTGTAATACAGTTGTAATACACATCCACGCGTGTAATACAGCTGTAATACATATCCACTCGTGTAATACACCTGTAATACACCTCCAGTCGTGTAATACAGCTGTAATACACATCCACGCGTGTAATACAGCTGTAATACATATCCACGCGTGTAATACACCTGTAATACACCTCCAGTCGTGTAATACAGCTGTAATACACATCCATGCGTGTAATACACCTGTAATACACCTCCACTCGTGTAATACACCTGTAATACACATCCACGCGTGTAATACACCTGTAATACACCTCCAGTCGTGTAATACAGCTGTAATACACATCCACGCGTGTAATACAGCTGTAATACATATCCACGCGTGTAATACACCTGTAATACACCTCCACTCGTGTAATACAGCTGTAATACACCTCCACGCGTGTAATACAGTTGTAATACACATCCACACGTGTAATACAGCTGTAATACACATCCACACATGTAATAGACCTGTAATACACCTCCACTCGTGTAATACAGCTGTAATACACAGATAAACAAAAGGCCAAATTGAGAGCTGATAACACAGTTGTTTCAATAGGGTGCAGTGTGACCCTGACCTGCTCTGTGAACCCATCATCATCATCTGGATGGAAATACTACTGGTACAGAGATGAGAAATCCTCTGAAGCCCTGACCACACAAGATGCAGTTTTCCACTCAAATGGACAAATCAGTGTCTCACAGGAAGGACTCTACAGGTGCAGAGGACAGCCAGTCAGTCAGGATTGGGAAAACTGGTGAGTTTAACATGAAGTCAAATAAACTCCTGATTAAGGAGGAAGATAAAGAAGCAAGGCATTATAATTTTTCACATTCATGTGTTTTTATTGTACTTTCTTGAACAGTAACAGCCTCAAACAGGCCTGTTGTGACTCTCTATCCAAACTGGTCTGAGATATGCAGAGGAGAGACAATCACTGTCAGATGTGAGATCCATGGAGGAGACACTGAGTGGGATTATGAGTGGGAAACAAACAGCATGATAAAAGCTCCAAATCAAAATGAATACAGGATTAGATCTGCTTCATCATCCAACAGTGGAAACTATCGCTGTAAGGGCAGAATGAAAAGTTCACAGCATAAAACAACAGAGTGGAGTGATTCAGTCACACTGACAGTTTCTGACAGTAAGTAGAGTCATAGTTCATTTAACCTGGAAATAGAAACAGTTTGTGAAAATGTGTTTTTATTAGTACATGTTGAGATATTTGACATGTTTAGATTTAGATTTAGTCTCACTCTTAAAGTTCATCATAAATATTTGTGAGTCAACATTTTAGTGACATTGAATTCAGAGTTAAGAGACGAAACATTGAGAGAAAATCTTTGTTGAACAGATAAACCCCGTCCTGTCCTCACTGTGTCTCCATCATGGCTGAGTCCTGGAGCCTCAGTAACTCTGAACTGTGAGGTTGAACATCCGTCTGCAGGATGGAGCTTCTACTGGTATAAAGCTGTTCCTGATCTATCAGAGAAATCCTCCAGTTATGAGCTGCTACCTGATGGCACAGGACTGCACAGGACTCCTACATCATTCATGGACAGACACACACAGCAGGATATGTGTGCAGAGCTGGAAGAGGAGACCCAGAGTATCACACTGATCACAGTCAGCCAAAGTTTGTCTGGTCTGCAGGTCAGTTTGATTCTGTCTAATAAGTTTTGTCATAACTTTAATTCACCAACATTAAGCTTAGTAAAATCTTCTTTTTAAATACGAATTTTACATATTCAGTCCTAACATCTGTGAGCTTTGTCTCTTCACTGCATGTTGTTTTCAGATGTTCATTCAGCAGCGTCTCTCACAGTGAGTCCTGACAGAGTGCAACACTTCACCTCTGACTCTGTCTCACTGACCTGTGAGGGAAACTTCACTGAGTGGAGAGTGAGGAAGTTCTCTGAGGACGGCCGACTGTACTCTGACTGTAGGAGAATGACTGGATCCACATGTAACATCAACACATCAAAGTCAGATACTGCAGTGTACTGGTGTGAGTCTGGATCAGGAGAGTTCAGCAGTGCAGTCAACATCACTGTACATGTCAGGTTTTGTATTGTTGATTGTCATTTATGCTTAGAAATATCTACTTATATATGCTTAGAGTTTTATAATTAGTTGCAGATTGGTAGAGGGTTGATCCTTAATAGTCTGCAAACTTTGTGTGCATTCCAGAGCATTCTGGGAGCATGGGAGAGGTCTTATTGTTTTATGGTAGGATAAACGTATCTATATCTGTTTTAGGCTAAGTGCCTTTTGTTTAGATGAACTGCTGGACTTCCAGACCAGCAGGTTTAGGGAAGTCTTTATGGGGTCACACTCTGACCCCACATACACACACACACACACACACACACACACACACACACACATGCTTACACAACGCACAGGCAAGGTACGCTTTGTGTGTATGTATACGTCATATGTTAATGACCCTATGCATATTCATGTGACCACAATAAAAGGAGTGCTATAGGGAACCTGGCTGAGAGTCCGACGGAGGCCAAGTAATACGACATCTGGCTCCGGTCCGGTCTCCCTCATGCATGAGTACGAACTTTGCCTACTTGGTGTTCAATGCTTTTGCGGTGTAGTTAAATTGTCTTGTTCCAGCGGTGGGCCTCTGCTAGACAGACCCAACAGTACAGAGTATGTTATTATACTTTTACTTCTTGGATTTGAATGATTTAGACATCACACAAACCGCTAAGAAGCTAAAAAAGATCTGTGTGCTCAAAATAAAGAAAAGGAAGAGCAGAAGTATCAGATGTTGTGCTGTCAGTCAGGGAGTTCAGAGCAGCAAATTTTCTTTATTTTTCTTGGACTGTGCTCATGTACTCTGCCCTACCTCTCCTCCTGGAGCTGTGCTGAAAACACACCCTACTACAACAGTCACATATGAACATGAACATAATCATCTAATTTAGTCAAATGCTTGCTAAACATGTGCAGAATGAAATGACAACATGACACCCAAAACAAAACAAACAAGCAAAAGAAACATGCAGTTTTGCAATGCAATACATTAATATTATTACTAATTAAAACTGTTCCAGCACATCATCATACTGGATTTAATACGTCCTCATTTTCTCTAAAGCTAACAAGCTATGCCTTAACTTCTTCTCTGTGGATACAAGTAAACACCGTCATCATTATCACCAGCTGGTGTGAAAATGGGTGTGGGTCACAATCAGCCAGGGTTTCGGGTGAGCTCTTTGTGAAACCTGGCCCCACCTTATCATGTGATTTCCTAAGGTCAGATGGCCCAGGATGTGAGTGGGCGTTAAGGTGTTTGGGAAGAGATCTCAAAACTGGATTAAAGATGGATTATATGCGTCTGTCTTTCTTATCCTCCCTCGCTGGTGTCTCATCTTCTTTTTTGTGCATCTTTGCTGACTTTATAAACGCCCAATTAGGATAACTGCATGTTTTAAGTGCATCCTTTACATGTGTGTGTTCCTTCTTTTTTCCTTCAGGCTTAGAGGGAACATGTTCTGCCCGGTGGTGTAGGGTCCTAAATACTCCAAGTTTGTGGGAGTCAAAGAGGAGGTACTGTTCTGTGTGTGTGGGCTTCCGGTAAACTTCAATGTTGAGGTTGCCATTCTCTTCAATGTGCACGGCGCAGTCCAGGAAAGGCAAGCAGTCGTCCTTTGTGTCTTCCCTGGTGAACTTGATGTTTTTATCCACAGCATTAATGTGCGCAGTGAAGGATTCCACTTCTTGTCTTTTGATTTTGACCCAGGTGTCGTCTACATATCTGTACCAGTGGCTGGGTACTCTCCCTTTAAAAGAGCCAAGAGCCTTTCTTTCCACTTCCTCCATGTAAAGGTTGGCTACAATAAGTGACACAGGGGAGCCCATGGCACAGCCATGTTTTTGTCTGTAGAAACCCTCGTTGTATTTGAAGTATGTTGTGGTGAGGCAGAGGTCTAACAGTGTGCAAATCTGATTGGGTGTGAAGTTGGTCCTGTCTTCCAAGGAGCTGTCTTCTTGTAGTCATTTTCTGACAGTCTCCACTGCCTCCGTAGTGGGTATGCAAGTGAAGAGGGAGACTACATCAATGGATACCATGGTTTCATCTGGGTCCAGGGTATGTTTCTGGACCTTGTCGGTGAAGTAGGTGGAGTTATTGATGTGATGTGGGGTGTTCCCCATGAGTGGTGCTAGGATGGTAGCAAGGTGTTTCGAAATGTTGTAAGTAGCTGAGTTTATGCTACTGACAATAGGTCTGAGTGGAACACCTTCTTTGTGGATCTTAGGAAGTCCGTATATGCAGGGTATGGCATCCCCTGGGTAAAGGCGGTAATATGTAAGGCAGTCAATGAGTTTGTCCTTTTCAAGGTCTTGAAGGCAAGCTATAACTTTCTTTTTGTAGCTGCTTGTGGGGTCTCGCTTTAAGGCTTCATAGGTATTGCTTCGATGGCTACCTGAGGACACTCATGTCCTCAGGTAGCCATCTGAACGCTGGACACTCGGAGACCTGTGTCTCTGAGTGGGAGAGGAGAGATCACATTAACATGTGTATCTCTGTATTAACAAACATGCCATATTGGCCCAGTTTGTTTTTTTCTTATCATTGTTGTGAGAAGACCATAAATAGCATTTGCATTTTCTATTGATAACTATTCACTGATAGCTGCCAGCATCTGCGAACAAATATAATTCTATAAAGTTGTTCTATATAGTGTGTAACTGTTCATATAGCTTGTTATTAAATTTATTGCTAATGCAATCATATGGCACATTGACTTCTGAGGAAATTTTAGATGGCACTCATCATCAGAAAGGTTGCCTACCCCTGTTCTACGGTTCGAGCCCCGGCTCGGACAGTCTCGGTCGTTGTGTCCTTGGGCAAGACACTTCACCCGTTGCCTACTGGTGGTGGTGCGCCCCAGGGTGGCTGTGGCTACAATGTAGCTTGCCACCACCAGTGTGTGAATGGGTGGATGACTGGATATGTAAAGCGCTTTGGGGTCCTTAGGGACTATTAAAGCGCTACATAAATACAGGCCATTTACCATTCAAATGACCCATTGGCTCAAAAATGCATTGGCACACTGGAAAGATGTCTGGTATGCCAGATTACCATGCAGACTGTGGTAACCTCTTTGGCATTGTAATAATGCTCTTATTGGAAATGGTTGATCATGAATAGTCATGTAAAATGTGGAGTCGAGAGAATCAGTGTCAGGAACGTGATTCACGTGTAAATTCACAATTAGTTCTGTATCAATTCTACAAGTAACACTGCAAGTAGTATAGAACAGGAGTCACAACATGAAACCACAGAGCAGAGTCATGCTGACAGTTTCTGACAGGAAACAGAAAATCTCAATGTAAACATCAGTTTTTGTTTCTTTACATTAAGATTTCTCATGTTTGACATATTTATATAGTAAGAGTTTGTAAAGCAGATTTACTGAAGTCAACATTTTAAGAGGAAATTTTAAGAGACTGGACTTGTGTTGATGTTTTCATTGTAGGGAGTCAAGTCATTTAAACACAGCAGGAGTTGATTTAAAGTGGGTGACATCATGTTTGTCTTGATGTGACCTAAAGTTAAACACATTAGTTACTTCAGAGTTTGTGCTGGCATTGTGATCATGTGATCTGCTGAGCTTGACTTTGTTTCCTGCTCTGTCCTGAAATTTTCAAGTTTCAGGTTTTGGACGTGAAAGAAGTTCATTCATCGTTTCGTTCATCATCGGACTTGTTAGTGGAATTATTGTTGTGCTGCTGCTGATGTGTTGCTACAGAAAGATAAAGAGTGAGTGATTTTCTCTTTGACTTTTTAAAGGAAAATCATTTATTTTAAAGCTGTGACACTTTTAAACAAACTGATGTAATAATGTTTGTGTTTTTTACAGAACCCTGTTGGAACAGGTTGGTGCAGCAGTTTAGTTTTAAACACAACAATAACTTTGACTTATTTCTCATTAAATTTACATTATTTGCTAAATGTTTCAGTCTCACTCAGTGTGGCACACCCAAAATGCGTGGCCACTTTTGTGTTAATCATCTAATTTAATTTATTTAATGTGTTTATTTGTTATTTTCTGTGACTATGAATATTCAAAATGACTTTGGTAACATGACCAATTTATGCAGTATATTATTTTGTCACATGGACTGTACAGAAGGACAAAAAAATGGAGCAACACCTCAGGTGGAACTATTATTTCAAGGCAGGTGCATCACAGTTGCTTTAAGGGGATGGACTTCCGCCCAGTATTCAGATGCAATCTGAGAGGCAAACCGAGTGCGCTGTGTCTTCATTGCTTCTGAACTTTACCTGTATTTGCAGGGATTTCTTCTTTGTTATTGTGGCACCATTCCTGGGGCCCGTAACATCAGTCTCAGAGCACCAATCAAGCTCTGCTTCACAACAAACAGCCAGTCAGAATCAAACTCAGGTTTACTCCTCTCTTCTTCATGGTGAGACCAGAAATTATTACTGTTCTCTTTATTCAAGTTTTTAACACTCAGTTTTCAGTGAAGAAAAAAAAATCTTTTATTGAACAAAAATAATTTATTATTATATTTTCCTTCTTTCTTATTTTCAATGACTTGTAGGTGATCTTTCTGTCTATGAATCAATCAGAGGCTCTGGAAACACTGGAAGTGGTACAAACAGTATAAACTCTGATATTAACAGAGCTGTAAGAAATGTAAATATTTATTCTGACTGATCAAACTTCATTATTTCAGCAGATGAATACAACAACCTCACATCTGGATTTCAGCTTGAAGGTCTTGATAAGAGGAGTGAGTACAACAAACATGAAATGTACTAATTGGTCAAATGTTTTGTAACTTGTGTAATTTTAGAGGAAGACAGTCTCCATGTTATTTAATACAATAATCCATCATCACAACAGGCAGACATGATGGCACAGAGGAGAGCTCTGACTACAATAATGTGAATCCTGAATCAGCCTCGGGTACAAATGTGAACTCTACAGAAACTGAATCATTAGTAATCAGATTACATGTGCAGTTAAATGTGTGACATCATTGTTAAAGTTTCAGAGTTTTGTGGAGCTGATGAGCTGAATCACAACTGGTTTTAGTTCTGTTGTGTTTCTGTTGTGGTGTCTGAATAAAACAATGAGCCTCTTAAATTTCAAACACATGCAGCTAAAATGTGAGAAAGTGTAAGTTTCCCTGATGAGATCAGTTCTGTGTTATTAAAGAATGAAAGTGTAAAAGGTCAGAAAGCATCATCACATCTTTGGCACCATTATTTCTTTGTTTTTCACTTTTGAAGTCGTATTTGTTCTGATTTTGTTTCAGGTCCATAAAAAGATTATTTCAACAAAACTCAAGACTCACGAACAACGTCAGCAACAAAATCCAACTCAGAACATTTTGACAACGTTTAGAGAACTGCCAGCATCCAGATCAACAGCAGTTATATTAAACAATGACATGCTCTTGGTTTAATGTCAGCACTGGAAGACTGATAATATGGTTCATCTTTGTATTAAAATCTTATTGTGTTTAATTCTGTTGTAAGTGGAGGTTGGATGGTGTGGGACATTGTTTCCATCAAGACACAATTTCATGATTTGGTTCTGTGAGTTTGTTTCAGTCTCTTATTTAAAAAAAATCTCATTACGATGTTCACTCACTTCCTCCGGAATTTTATCTGTGATCTTGAAAGCTTACTGTATGGACATTCTTTTGCATATTATAGCATATCAGTAACAAATCCTACTACTAATAAACATAATAATAATAATTCTCATGTTAATATACATTACTTGTTGCCAAATTATGATGCACAAAAACTGTATAGTCAATGTTCAGATTTTACAGTGTGATTCATGTCATCACTGAGGCCATGACAGAGAACATTTTGTGTGTGATCAAAATGATTGTTTTCTGCAGGTGATGTTTGTGTCTTTTATGCTGTGTACAGTTTGATGTGTGTAAAATAATTTTGGTGCTTTAAAAAATAATCAAAGTAATATCACAACAACACTTCTTTGTTCCTCTGAGTGACCTGTGATGCTTATATGTGTATAGAAATGTTGTTTCTTCTTTGTCCAATTTATTAATCAGCTGAAAATGACTCATGATTTCTGGCTGAGCCTCCAGAAAAGAGGAAACTCAACCTCTGGTTAAAGAGAAAAATGTTTTGTTCAGTAAATGACTTGTTTTAGCAAAGAGGCAACAAGAAATGCAGACAATAACAGCACAGCGATGTTCTCTTGACAACTACATGCTGATATTGTCAAATATAAATATAAAGTATTTCCTTAGTTGAAGGGATAAAAAGGGTCAGGTGTGCCCCTGTAGCACTGCACTTGTTCTCTGTGTGGACTGCAAATTTTTATATGATCTACCTGTACTGGGAAAAATACCACACTGTGAGAACTGATGAAAACTCTCCTTTTGAATAATATCAGCATATAGTTGTCAAGAGAAACTGTGAAGAGTGTGTTTCTCACACTGATAACCAGCTGTTTTTATCATTATTTATGATATGTTCATTTAGTTGTTCTGTTTTCACTTCATTGCTGCCCAACATGTTGCTAACAGAACAAAGTACAGAACAAAGAAGTAATCTGTTCTCCACATCAGAGAGACATCAGTGTCCAAGGTCGGTCCTGTGAAAGACCCTTAATTTACCAAGTAGCCACCTGGACTTATTTGGTCACTTTGTCTGTAAGAATTGTTAAGGGTCTGAAATTGAGGACGAGAGTAAAACAACGATGATCCAGAAGAGCTTGGTCAAACAATTGATTTTAATGAAACACGCAGCGTGGGGAGATGTATGCAAACAGCATAACGCCCCCTCTTGCGTTTACAAGTGTAGCAGATTTCGAACGGTTGACTGCGTTGTGACGACAGACACAGACTGGCTGGAAACTGGATTTATTTCTAAAACACAAAGTGGAGCAGCAAAATCAGTGTCACACAGCAACAGCACGCCTCTGCTCATCCCAGTGTGGAGTCCATGCAGCTCTGCTTACAATATATAAAAGAAAATACAATCTATCAAAACAATGGTGTGGTTTTTCTCAACAGCCACATTTAAATCAAACGTTATAGTGGGGTAAAACAGAGACAAAGATGAAGCAAGGTGCAGTCAAAAATAAGCCACTAATAATAACTTATAATATTCAAATTCCCACTAAGATGGATCAAATACACAATACATATTCAAACAACTTTAACTTTTACCAACATGGCTGAAAATGCTATTCAGTGTGCAGCCTCAGATCATGAACTCATTATACACAGAAAACAAAAACTATACATTTACACATACCTAAAACACAAAGTGGAGCAGCAAAATCAGTGTCACACAGCAACAGCACGCCTCTGCTCATCCATGTTTAGCACAAGTAAGGAACACATAAACGGATGGTGTAACAGATAAAAGGCAGTTCCAATTACTATTTTCCTCGTTCAAAGTAATCAAAAACACTTTGGGAGCTTTAAGCCAAAAGAACTAATACTTATCAAAGAAAAATACACCAAATTTAAGCGTATAATTTAATACAGGGAGAGGAGCTACAGAGAGTGTGCCTCACCAGTGTGGAGTCCATGCAGCTCTGGCTGGGAACCCCCACACATGCAGCATGTTTACAAGTGGTGTCACACTGATCAATGCCTCACTTCAACAGTGACATGTGGAACCTTAGTTTTACAAAAATTAAATTTACACAATAAAAAAAAATAAACTATATACAATACAGTTTTGAGAATGTTCACACTCAGTATATTATATCCCAGCTACATAAGCACATAATTTGCATCTTAAGAACATTATTTGCCTCTTCTACAGACAATGATCAATTTTAAGAGATAAGTGCAGACACAAAAGTTCCCCTTTCTGGCATCCTCTTCCAAATATGGTGATGATCTCAGGCCTTTGAGGTCCCCATGGACTTGTCCTCCTTCTGTCACCTGTTGTCAAGTAAACTCTAGTGCAACATGTTGCTGAATACACTCAGGCCTTTGCTCCGCTACTGTTTTTACTGTAATAATATACTCAGCATATAAGCTTTTAAGATTATAGATTTAACTCAACGATTTAAAGTGGTTATAACTGCACCTGTAATAAAAATGTTAATATGTGATTATGATAACCCCTGTAATACAAATTATAACATAATGCCAACAGCTTCAATAAATGCTTTGATGACATGATAATTAATGCAATGATAAAGATGATGGTTATGAACAGTAACCGTAAAATAATTTCTTTAATCCTACAGAATCTCAGAATCAAACTATAAGTGAATGCTTTTGTCCTTTTTTCAGAATAACCTCAGCGTTCAATATCTGGCAGCCATTTCACATTATTGTATTGTTTTGAGTGGAACCACAGTTTAAAGTGGGAAAGAAAAACAAACTCTGTTTTTTCAGACTTATAGTTAAGTTGAAACTGATATTCAACCAAATGTAATACAACATAGCTTTAAATATGAACTCTACTAAATTGGTACAAAAACGTTTTTGAGCCTATTCCACTCAGTTTTTCATAAATCCTCCCTTTTATATTACAAATCTATAGGGTTTGGGGGTGTTGCCACTTCTCCACACCCGCCTTTCTGGTCCAAGTGTCATCAATTCTTCCCTGTGATTGGACTGTCTTTGCACGTGCATTCTAATGATGCACTGTAAAGTTTTGTAACGCTCATCTTCTCATCTTTCAGTAACCGTTTGAAATGTCTCTCTTAACCCAACTGCTCGAGGAGTTACGGTAGTGTGGATCAGCCATGGTAAAACCCAGCGGGAGTTGATTTTTCTGTGTTCAGACAGCAGCAGCTTGTGAAAGTAATACACCAAGTATCCCCGAAAAGCTCAGCTTCTCTTCTTTTCTGAACCATTCACATTTTCCACGGGCTGGCCCAGAGTAAATAAGGGTAAGTGTCAGTGTGGATATACAGATATACAGAAGTACAATCATTGGACTGTGTTTACAGCTGGTGGCCTATAGAGGGAGACATTAATCAATTTATAACTTATTGTAGCTGTCATGGTCTCCCAGTCCTCCTGGTCAACCAACACGTTCTCTCTCCTTACGAGTATAATGAACTCGATACTTTACTTTCTGTTTCCATTCTGTGTCTCCTGTACGCACTGATGCAGTTTCATCAAAGAAGCAACCTGGCTGTGTTAAAGGTCATGAAAATTCATTCAGAATTAGCAACACCAATGATGTTATTAATTATATGACATCATCAGTGTTATATATTAAAAAGTATTGGTACTAGTATCAGTATCATCGATACAGGCCCTGTATTTACTTGGTATCAGATCGATACCAAATCTTGCAGTATTGCAAACAACAAACAAACAGTGAAATATTAAGTTCTTTAAACTGTTATAATTTCAGCACCATGGACAGCACACAAGGTTTTTAATGCATGAGCCCGGCTCTCTAACATGTGACTGTTTGTAGTGTATAGATCTCTCTCCCTCTCTTATGGTGACAGGTTAATAATTTTCATTTAAAAAATACTGTTGTACTGTTTCTAAGGTCCCTGTCCTTGGGTATATGTGTACTCTGAAGAGCACATCATGTCACTGTAAATGTCACGGCCTGGGGGATCAGCGAGACGCTGATCGGTCTTTTCTTCCTTTTCTCTCTCTCTCCTCCTCTCTGTCGCCGGGGCGGAACTCATTGTGGGTTCACGCCCACGGAAGGGAACACACCTGATGCCCATCAAGATGAACGGCATTTAAGCCAGGAGGAGACTGCTGGTCTTTGCTGGATCTTTGTCTACCACGCGTCAGTGAAAGTCAAGCTACAGCTCAAGATAAGTCAAGTGTCTTTTGTGAATATCGTTTCTCATTCTTGTTTCTTCGTCTACAGACCTTCTGGATTACCTTTCCCGTGTGAATCTGTGTGTCAAGGGTGAAGAAAGGAACTGCAGTCGTGTATGTGGAGAGTTGGAGAGCGAGTGATTCCCCCCTTTTGGATTTCCCTGGAGCCCCGTCCCTCACATTGTTGTATATAGCACTGCCCTGCACTTCCTGTATATACACCTGGTGAACTCTGTAAATAAATCCTTATGTTCAGCTGATTCAGGAGTCCTGCGTTTGAGTCCCCTGCATTGAACCCTAACAGTAAATGTTTATGTATATTTGAATTAAGAAATCATAAGAGAATCTGTCACTCTCTCTACCCACAAAACCACATATAAATTTATTTTTCTTTGTGTAACTTCAGATTGCCAGATCATTGTCATTCTCCACCTTTCCCATACAGAAAGACCTGTGACATATAAACATTGGGTTGTGTTTACAGCTGGTATTCAACATAGGGTGTAATTGGTCTGACTTCCTAAACAGCCAGGTAAACAAGACATGCTGTGCCAAAGCACGGAGATAGCACAGGGCAACCTGGCTCCTAGCTGTCTCCTTGTGCAGGTCCCCAGTGGGAGATATTCGCAACTCTGCATTTACTTGGACAGGTGAAATTCAAACAGGGTCATCAGCAGCAACCCAGTGTTAGGCCGGAGGATAACCCCTGTGTCACCTGCATCATTGCCTTTGGACCAACAGAGCATGCAGCACACAAAGGATTATGTCAACTGTGTCCAGCCGGTGGACTGCAAACAAGAAGTCAAACAGCCCCGAAAGAAAGCAGTAGGCAGTCCTGGTGGATCGTGCACAAAACTCCTGCAGCATTCTCACTTTTAGATCAGGCCGTGCATGGAGCCTCTCCCTCTCAGGGTACAGGCTGTCACCCTGAGTCCTACTGGGAAAAGGTGGAACAGTGACCCCCTCACCTGGGACAGGAGGTCCCTCAGAACAGGGAGCTCCCGTGGTGTCCTGGCCATGACTGGCAGGATAGCTGAAAACTAGCATGTAGGGCCAAAGAGGGGCCAGCAGGATCAACCTCAACTCCTCAGTCTGGACCCGGTGAAGGAATAACTGGAGGAGGAAATATGGAGAGAGAGCCTGTGGCCAGGTGTGCACCAGGTTGTCTCCAGGGAGAAGAACATATGGCAATGTGTGAATTCTCTGGGGGGAAAAAAGGTCTACTTCTGCCCCTCTGAAGCGGCTCCAGATCTGGTGGACCATCTCTGGATGGAGTCTCCACTCCTGTTGGATTGGGCTCCACCTTGACATATTGTAATGTTATGTTCAGTGGCCCTGGCACATAAACTGCTTTCAGTGAGTAGAACTGGGTGAGCCCACTGCCACAGTCTGGTAGCTATCGTTCAGAGGAGGGGAGACCCTCGGCCCCCTTACCTGTAGATGTAGGCTACTGTGACCTTTCTTTCTATCTTGATGATAACATGGTATCATAACAGTCGCAACAGAAACTGTGTGAGTGTCAGGATGACAGCTTGCAGCTCCAGCATATTTATGTAGGAGATGCCCAATGACTGATATAACAGCTATTGACCGTAGAGCCCTCAGCCTCAGGAGCTGACCCACAAGTGAAGCCCAAATGGATCTAGGCACACCCCGAAGGTCGGCTGTCAATTCGGGGTGAGGGACATGGAGGCTTTGATGGACTCCACGGTCATGCCCAGAAATTATGTGATGTGGGAAGGCTGCACGTGATATGAGCAGAGCTACATGGCTGCAAAACTGTCCTTTAGTACAGCAGAAGGATACAGCCCGATGCAGTGGGAGAAACTCTCACTCACTGAGTTAACAGCCAGTCAGCCACAGAGAGGACCCACTAGCCATGTGAACCCACAAGACTGTGGGCAAGATGCCAGAGGGGCTCTGACTTTAATGCATGTTTCTCACACAGCATGCTGGTGTTCTTGGCTTCTTGGTCTTATGGGGTGCAGATGCTCTCAGCACAATTTACCACACTGCTGGGTGTTATCTACACTAGTGTATTCAGCTTTGCTGTAATGTTTTGATTCTGGGTCTCATCATGATGCACCTTGCTCGTGTTTCCGGGGTTTTGATATTATGAAGATTAAGGGCACAACTTCACAAATCTGAATTCAAACACACACACAAAGAAAAGAAAGGGGGGTGATAATGTTTCAGATTAATATTAATTGACAGATGCCTCAGCGTGTAGACAAGAGTACATATGACATGTGAGTCTAGTGGTTCAGGTCACCCTTTAATTCTTTTCTGACCCCCCTTTGTTTCTCTGAGCAGACTGTGATGACTGCATGTGTGTAAAAGACTGTTGTTGGTTTATTTTTATCTGCTGAAAATCTGATACCACAACATTTCTGTCTGGGCCTCCAAGAAAAGAGGAAATGCAGCCTGTGGTTTCAGCCTGAAGTCTAACGTTTGTCTTCTTTAAAGTCAACACAGCACAGTGGAAATGTGCAGGTATGACAATGTGTGAAAACAGGTTAAAAGTAGCTTTATTGTGGTGATGACACATGCTGGACTAAAGAATAAATAAAGCATGTGGGCATCAAGAGAAACGGTGAAAAGCTTGTTTCTCACGCTCATGTCTTTAAGAGTCTCTGCATG
The DNA here is from genome assembly GCF_013358895.1 of Oreochromis aureus. Lineage (NCBI taxonomy): Eukaryota > Metazoa > Chordata > Actinopteri > Cichliformes > Cichlidae > Oreochromis > Oreochromis aureus. Next base: position 28,980,323 of record NC_052944.1, read on the forward strand.
GACGTGCTGTAAATGTTCATTTATCTCTGAAATAAATAAAATCATCCATCACTCTCTCTGTCCACAAAATCATATACAGATACAGTGATACAAATAAATTATTTAAAAATCATGCAATGTGATTTCCTGAATTGTTTTCAAAATCCTGTCTCTCACAGTGGGAATGCAGCTACATTGTGAATTTCTGACCCCTCCATGATTTCTAAGTGGGAGAACTTGCAAAATTGCAGGGTGTTTGACTACTTATGTTCCTGATTGTATGTTTTCCTTCTTACTGCAACTTCCAAACAGGCCAGTTCCTCACAGTATAACACGAAACTCCAAAGTATAATCACTGCTTTGTAACCAACAGAGGAGCCAGTAAATCATCTATACCTACTGATACTAATGTGTCTGTTTGGCTGGTGTTACAGAAATGGTTCCTACACCTGTGATGATGACGTCAGTGTTTGACTCCAAACTGTCTGCTGGACTCTGCAGTATCACAGAGTCCACAAGTTTTTAGGCCTTTTTAGATTTCATATCTTGAAGCATTACAATATTAAAATATAGATACTGACTAGTGCTGTCAGTGTTAATCTCATTAAGATTAACGCCATAACCGCATTAACGGCAAATCTCCGTTAGGGAGTTAACGTGGATCGCCCCATGCATGGAGCTGCACAGAGAATGCGTTATCACCGTCAAGCCTCGTTAATGCGGTTATGGCATTAATGTCATTTTAAAAAAGCAGGAACTCCAGCAACACTTGAGGAAAGAAGAACAACTTTAATATTAAAGTTGTTCTTCTTTCCTCAAATTAAAGTTGTTCTTCTTTCCTCAAGTGTTGCTGGAGTTCCTGCTTTTTTAATTCTTTCATCTTCTCCATGCACCTTGGAAGCAGGTGAAGTTGTGCCAGGATTTTTTGCTGTGATTAATGTCATTTTAACAAGATTAACGCTGACAGCACTAGTATTGAAACGTTTGCACTTATATAAATGTATAAGCAGCAAAAAAGGTAAAAACAAGAAGTTATATCTTAATGTATTTGACCTTTCTAAACAAAAAGTGGTGGGATTGTCATGGTCCTGAGTCTCTGGACTCAGTGGTTTTGTTTTGATTATTATATATTATCGTTGGTTTTGTTTCGTTACAACCTCTGTTCCAGTTCTGTCAGGTCTCTGTGTATGTCTAGTGTTTCTGGATCTAGGTTCATGCTTTCTGGTTGTTTCCTCCTCGTCATGTTCATTAGATTCAGCTGTGTCTCCCTCCTGTGTCTAGTTCCCCCATTTCCTTGTGTGTATTTATAGTGTGTGTTTGCCTGTGTTCCTCGTCGGTTCATCTGTGTTATTCGTCATCTCTGTGTCTCTCTGATCTACATTATGTTTTCCCCTGCATGTGACTTTGTGAGTTATGGTTTCAGGTTTTGTTTACTATTAGTTTTCCCCAGTTAAGGTTTAGTTTTGCCCTCGCCTTTGTTATTCACTGTGCACTGTAAATAAACTCACTCGCATCACCACCGCTGTCTGCAAATTGGGTCCTCCTTCACTTCACCACACGACTGCTGCCCCAGACGTGACAGGGATGGAAAAACACACCTGCTGTTAAAGAGTCTAAAACACTTGGATATGAACATGTTGGTGAGTGTATGTAGATGATACTGCAAGAAACCTCAATCGTAACCTTTGTAAGAAAGTGTTTGACAGAATGAAGGATGGAGCCTGTGTTTGCATGCTTTAACTACGATTAATACTATAGCCTGAGTGACAAACTGGGGCACACTACATGCTCATGTGGAGGGGACTAGCCAATCACAACGTAACCGCTCTTTAAAGTATTGACTGTTCTGTTGTCCTTTTGGACTCAATGTGGGTGGAGCCTATAGTAGCTGTCATAGTGTGAAAGATAACCTAGACAGGTTATAGAGAGACAGACAACCATTCATGTTCACATTCACACCTGCAGGCAACAACCTGAATCACCAGTTAACATATTAATATATGACTTTGGACTGTGGGAGGAAGCCAGAGTACCCGGAGAGAACCCAGACAGACAACCATAGTGGGAGTTGTCCCTTAAGAGGGTCATGAATCCACTATTAATTATGTGTGTCATGACATGAGACAAGGTGTGAAAAGTGGGGCAGGTCATTGTGCTGCATTCCAGATACCTCCGAACTTGGATGTCGGACATTGGGCGTGGCGTCACTCCCGAGTAGGGATGGGTATCGTTTAGGTTTTATCCGATACTGGTGCCAAACTGGTACTTTTGAAACGGTGCCGGTGCTTAAACGGTGCTCAAACCGGTGCTTAAAGAATGGAGAACACAAAATTGGTCCAAAAACCTCTCATGTTCAGCTGTTTTTTTTTGTAAAAAGATAACAATGTTAGCCTTTTCTGCAGCTATAGGGTATATATGCTATCACTCTTGGCTGGAAGCAGTGCTTAAACAATGGAAAAAACACAAACTCTGTCCAAAAACCTCTCATGTTTAACTGTTTTCCACTTTTTCTTTGGTCATTTTAACCTTTTTGGCCAGGGTGAAGGGAGTATCTGCCATCAAACACGAAGACAGCCGCATGTAACTACGACGGTGTTTGCTAGTTCACCTTACATGCATTAATGTAATAACGTGGTTAGCGTACTCAACGTAAATTACACACGAACAACATTAAGCTACTCACGCAGAGGAGAACGGCTGCTGCTGCCATCATCATCCGTCATCATTTCTGCTACACTGACAGGGCTAGGGGCCAGGACTCTACTCTTCGGGTTTTTGGGGGATGTTGCTAACTCCAGGTCCGATAACAGGCACCACACCCGCAGTAGATGTGCACGGTGTGAGGTCTCGCAGCAAGCTATCAAACACGGAGCATTTCTCGGCTTTAAAAAAAACCACTATGCATCGCCAGGTGTTTCATTGGATTTGAGGTGTTACCTCCTTTGACAGTATCACAGTATCAGCTTAAAGCACTTGTTGCAGGCTGCTGAGTTTGCATCTTTTGCTGTGAAGTACAGCCAGACATTTGACCGCTTCGCCTTGGGCATTTTTAATCTGTAGCTCTGCTCTAAAAGAACGTACGTACCTGGCCCCGCCTACTATCCTCAGAAACGTAAAATGATTGGCTAGAATTGGCTCAGGAAAAAAAAAGCACCGAAATGTGCGCTGCTTGTCGGTCTAGTTACTACCGTTTATATCAGAACCGGTGCCATCATGGCACCGGACACCGGTACTCATCCCTACTCCCGAGTTAGTACGTTGCAGAAAAAAACAGGAAACACAGGATTTGTTTTGGTTCTTGGCAAGGTAGAGTAATGCAGGTATGATAGTAGTACAGTATGATACTTGTTGTTTTGACTAAGCAATGCTCAAACATAATCATGGCTCATTCAAGGAGTTAAAAATACACAACAGGTTAAAGTTTTTTGTCAAGGCCGGGTGGCCTGTGCGTGGTGCAAGCCTAAAAGCAGATGTTCGAGACAGGAATGAACTTATCAAAAACTGAGACGTTTACTTTAGGTTGGACCAACAATATAAATGAAAATCGAAAGGAAAGTAGGACTATTTTAACAGCAAACTAAACTGGGGAAAACTAACACTAGACACAGTGAACTTAAAACTTAAACGTCACCAACATGAATGACATGAACACCTGAGACGTGACTCGTGATGAACAGAAACATGACACATGGTGAAAAGATGACCTGCCAATGAGCGAATGAAAACTCACACCACACGAGGGTGAAGAGGGAAGTGGAAACACACCGGAAACACAGCTGGAAGCAAAACTAAACACAGAACGTGATACTGTCAAAATAAAACAGGAAACATGCAGACTAAGAAACACGGACCTGAGACTCAGACCAGGGAAGAAACAGACATGGAAGCAGAAACAGGAGATGAAGAAAAAATGACATAACTGGATGCAGAGCGAGGGACACAGACAGACAAAGAGAGAGAGAGAGGGACAGAGATCTTCTGTGTTATTTAGTGCATCTATGAAGTGGCTGTTTGGTTTCTTCAGTGTAGAGGTCCAACTCCTCACTGCATATGTCATGACAGGACACTGCAAAAATCACATAAAAGTCTCTGAGAATAAAACATAATTATGAGCTGGTAAAATATGTCACCTGACCTGAAACAACAGAAGGTAAGAAGAAAACACAAGAAGCAAGCCTGCATGTTTGCAGTGGACAGGAAATGTGAACACGTCACACAACTGCTGTGGTCAAAGCTACAGGAGCTGTTTGAGGTTTCTATAAAAGGAAAGGAAGCACAGAGAGGCCACAGTCAGAAGAAACACTCTGGTCTTATCTGTATTAAATGCAGCTTCTCTTTTTATTATTGATGTAAAGTCAAAGTGTTTGAGATCAGCTGAGGATCAGAGTGCAGCAGGGCTGGATGTGAGGATGGGGCACTCTTTGCTCTGCATGATGGGCTTATTGTGTAAGTACATTTGTGACATTGTTTGAATGGCACTGATTAATGAAAGTGTTTCTCATGTGTGAGAATTAGAGTGTATCACTGGTTTGAAGTGTTTATCTGAGAGTTTGAACAAAGCATATTTGTGATGTTTATGATAGTTACAGACAAATGTTGGCTGGTTCCTTGGTTCAGTTTAGTCTGGAGTATCGTGTTGGATACACAGCTGCTTGTTGCACTTCACTCATTGCCATTGTGTACAAGTTCATATATTAATAATATTACGTATGACGTATTACTTGTTATGCACAGAAAGAGAAAAATACTCTTAAACTCTTAAAACTAATTATCATCATTTGATTGATTTTCTCTCAGTTTGATCCTGATGATGATTTATCTTTATCTCTTCTACATTAATGCTGATGCTGAGACATGGTTATTTTTCTCTACTTTTTGTCCTATTTGATGCTCAATAAATAATTAGACTTTTTTTTCTTTTTAATGTTAACAAAAGAAAATCAGATTTTATAAAAGTAAACATTTCATAAAATAAATACATAATTATAATAAAGGTCAATCAAATGGACCAATATGGCAAGGCCATGATGATCCAATTGGTAAAGTAAAGCTGCGTGGCATCTTTCTTGGCCTTCAGACAACAATTCTGATGGCTAAAGATCCAAACGGGACAGGCAGAAAAAAAAAGAAATGCAAACATTTGCAGCGACATGTCAGAGACAGATCATATCAGAGTAGTTTAATTATCGTAGAGTCTAGAATAGGGCTGTTAAATATCTACACTTCGTTATTAAAAAATACTAAAACAGAATGAAGATACTCATTTGCATCAGTGTTGATATCCATAGTGTTGTCTTGGCTTCATCCAGCTGAGACATAATTTGACAGCACTGCTGCAGACAGACAGGCACGCAGCTCCTCCCCTCACTAACAACTGAATGTTCATAATGTTCAACATTTTATCAATAAAGGTCAGAGGTCAGCAAAGCCCCTGTTTCGCCAACATTGAATTATTTAACAGTTATCAGAAATTCGTCCTAGGCAAATTCAACAACCTTTGTGTGTAGAACTCAAGTTCATGGAAGCACACATAAAGAAGCCATCGCACGCCAGATTTACGCTCTCGCATATACGCATTTTTGACCTTTGAAGTGCTTTTTGCACTTCTCCCTCCCTGCTGTATTTCGCTATACTTGCCAACCAATCAACATTCAGCAGATGCTGACATCATCAACTTCAAACAGCGTGCAGTCAGGACCTTAGAGGATGCACGAAAGCATGTGTTGGGTGGGTGAAAGTCCCTCCCCCTCTCTGTCCCAATGAAAAGTGTACACAGACACATTTGCAAGACTCTGCTCTCGAAGCTGAATCCTGCTTCTGTGAATAAGCTGAGGTTTGATAGTCTGGAGGGACACATAGTGCCACCTGCTGCAGAGATATTATTAAATAGTGATTAAAAATCTTTAAATAACATCAAACTTAAAACATTAAAATGTAACACTGTTGTAAAAAAGTACAAGATATGAATGCTGTAGAGACTCATTAATCTGATGATGTAGCGCACAGATCGGTAAATCAAACATTTTTATTCCCATTAATTATTTTATCATTGAGTCCTCTCTCAGTGCTGCTGTTGATTTCTGAGGCTCTGAAACTTTAAACTGGATCCATTTAAACCTTAAAGGTTACAGTCCCACAGCCTAAAAAAGGAAACATGGAAATCACTTTAGTTTGTTTGGAGATCAAAGTGAAATTAATTTGATTTGATTGATTTGGTTTTGCCAAATTCTGACCCTACCATCTGAATGTTGGAGCAGAAACTGAGACTCATCAGACCAGGCGATGTTTTTACACTTGCGTTTTTAAGCTTCTGTTGTCCAGTTTTGGTGAACCTGTGTGAATTATAACCTCAGTTTCCTGTTCTTAGCTGACAGTGTGGCACCTGCTGTGGTCTTCAGCTGCTATATGACATTTACTTCAAGGTTAGACGTGTTGTGCTTTCAGAGACGCTCTTCTGCATAACTTGGTTGCAATGAGTGGACTGACCATTGACATCGAGTTATTTTCATCCAGTGAACTTCCACTCACTGGTTATTTTCTATTGTGACTATTCTCTGTAAAACTGTAAATGATCATAAATGACGTCCAGCATCAGTCACATCTGTCATTTTGTTAAGCTGCAGTGTTGAATCTAAAAAAAGAAACTGATCAGGAAACTAAACTAAACTAAACTAAACATGGTTTTAAGCACAAATGTTAAAACTACATTCTTCCTGTTTCACCACTTACAACATTCATATAACTGCTGTGTTTGTGGCTGTGCTGTATCCAAATGTTTAACCTTCCAAATGAGTTATTATCATCTGATTTTACTGCAGCTGTTCTCACTGAAAACATTTTATGTAAGAGTCATATAGTTGTAAAATCACTTTAATCAGTTTTTCGTTATAGAGTTTCAGTCTGTATTTGAAAATAAAAGTTTATCTCCTAAAGTTTCAGCATCATTTCCCATGAGCTTTAGCAACTGGCCCACTGTGTGGTTACAGAATGCTAAAAACAATGTCATTCTCTATTAGTACAATTATAACAATTATAGCTACTTACAGGCCAGCACCTCTTCCAGCTGTCTTGGGAGAGACGGGGTACAGACAGGTTACATCAGGGGTTAAAAACACCTTTAATTAGTTCCAGCAGTGTCTGTTTGCAGGTAGAGGGAGTTTAGTTTTACTCTGTAGATATATTTATTGATATTTACTGTCCTTTATTCATACATCTGTGTGCTTGAGATTTGGAAATATTTATTAAAATTATAAATAATCTTTGAAATAATGTATATTTATATGTGAGAAGACAAATTTTTGATAATACTGACAGTTTATGACAAAGATTATTATTATTATTATTATTATTATTAATATTATTTAATTTTAATGATATTTAAATAAAATAAATGTTTTTCACATTTAAAATAAGTCTTGGACTTGTGTTCTCCTCATTTCATCTTTAACCACTCAGTCAGCTCACATATGTGTAATGAAACTTAGTGTCTGTCTGTTATTGGTCAGTTTAGTCTGTGTGTTACAGGCCTTTTCATAAAAATCTGACGAACATGGTCAGAACTTGTTAAGTTGTTATTTCTGTGTAAAAGGAAGGAAGCAGAGAGAAGAAGTTTTAAAAACTCTTAGTTTCCTTCACAGCTCTTTGGTATCTGCTGTGCTGCTGCTTCACTCTCTCTCTTTACAGAAAGTTGGAGAAGTTTTCAGACGTGTCACTGCTGGATGTGAGGATGGGAGCCACTTTGCTCTGTGAGCTGGGCCTATTCTGTGAGTACATCACTGACTTCTATTGTTTGATTCATACTGATCCATAAACATGTTTTAGTAAGAAGAACAGAGCATCAGTCATTTGTACCATTTCAGGTCATGTGATCAGAGGACTCTCATGTTTGTTACCAACATGGTTGTTTGTAGACTGGATTAGATTTTAGTGCACTGACTCAGATCAGAGTGGAGCTGGTTTAGTTTATCTAAGAAAGGTTTGTTTCTCCATCAGTGATAATTTGATGTATACAAATCATAGCAGCCACTGGTACAACCGCAAGTGTTTGATTTATTTTATATTTGAGTGTCTTTAGTTTGATCATGTCTGAAGTTTCTGTCTTTACTGTAGTGCTCTGTACGCTCCTCTGCACTGGACACGCTCAAGGTGACTTAAGAGTTGTCACTTTTTTCTGTCTTTTAATTTATTTGGTAAAGATTCATCTCAAAATACTGCAAAATTCTTAATTACATTTGACTTATGTTTTATATTTATTTATTATTCAATATATGAACAGTGTATGAACATACTGTCACAGATTGTGTTCGTGCATAAAAGTGTTTCAGGTTGTTAACTTTGTGGTTGTGTTGGATTCTAGATGCTGTGCTAACTATTGAACCCAACTGGTCCAGTTTTTTCATTGGAGAGTTTGTTACCTTCAAATGTGACATGAAAGAAGGAGACGGTACTGACTGGCATTACCAAATCCTTAGGAATGGTCAGGGATTTCTCCACTACGACACACAAAAAGAGAAGAAATTTAAACTGTTGTCTATACGTCACAGTGGTGAATATCAGTGCTCTGGTCATAGGAAGAGCTCACATGATACAAAGTTCAGTAATACTGTCTATATAACTGTATTAGGTAAGTCCTCAATGACCAGTAATGTGATGATTCATGCTGACATAATCATCTGAATCATAAACTTCTGAATACGTTTAATGAATGTTGTCATTCAAACTTTTTTTTTTCTGATGCGTTGAAACTTGAAACTTTAAGGACTACTGTATTTCACTGATTACTTTGCTCACAGCATACACAGTACTACAATACTCAGAGACTGTAATTTAATATTATTTCATGTGTTATTTTAATGTATAACAAGAATAACTGTGGATGAAATTAATTTTTAAAAAAAGGAGAAGAAGAAACATCATAAACTCCATAACATCTAAGGTGATGATGTTTCTGTTATCTAAACAAAAAATGAGCAAAAGACATCTTAACCCATCATTGTGTTTCCTTCAGCAGTGAACTGCATTAGTTTACATTCAGTGGTACTTCTTCACGACAGAGATTGGACAAACATTTATACTGTGATTATTTCAAGATCTACAACCTGAATTACTGCAGCTCTGTCACCATGTTGAGACAGAAATCAGCAAAATTTTCAAGTGTCTTAAAGGAGAAAAAATGATTATTTCTGTAGATTTTAATTTGTTGGAATTTGAAATGAAAACATCGTTTAAAATGTAGGAATGTTTTTGTACTTTTATAGTGGATCAGGTGTACATTTTCTTTCCTTGTTTTTCATAACAGCAGATAAACCCAGGGCCACACTGACAGCAGGAACAACAATCATACCAGTAGGGGGCAGTGTGACACTGACCTGCTCTGTGCAGAGCTCTGATGGATGGAAATATGAGTGGTTCAGACGAACCCAAAGAACCTCTGAAGGTAAAATCAGAGATCAACAAAACAGAGATATCAGAGTATCTCAAGGAGGAATCTACCGCTGCAGAGGAACAAGAGGAAACCCAGTTTACTACACTGATAAAAGTGATGATGTCACCATTGAGATAACCTGTGAGTTCAGTCATTTAGTTTGAAATATATATTAAGGTGACCATATTTTGATTTCCAAAAAAGAGGCCACTTGGCTTAGTCATGAAGAACTTGCTTAAAGAAACATAAAATCGGCACTGTCTTGTTGGTATATGTATGATTTTTTTATACATTTTACATCAGATGAAAACTTTGGTTGTAAGATTCCGTGTTAATGCCCTACATGGCCCCCTGGCAAAACTTTGCTAGACCCGCCCCTGCACAGTTACCAGCTGTCAACTACATAGAAAAGGATCCTGGTGTTATTTGTCTCTCAGAAACAGTTCATAACTTCCCTTCAACTCATTCATGTCACCTAAAAGGTAAACCTGTTTCTCCATCACCTGTTCAGCTCTAATGATTCAGTAAGGACATCTCCTGGTTTCATCTTCATGTTTCCCTCTCACCACATATCCAAACCGATATCATGACCAGCAGCTTTTACAGCTGTGGCTCCAGCAAACATCAGCTGATACTAGAAATTAATATTTGATAAATTCTAACAACAGCTGACCAAGCTTAAACACGCTGCTGTTGTTTAGCACGACATCCGCTGGTTTCCTCTTTCTGGCGCAAAGTGGGCGATAAACAAACAAGAGAGAAAAGCCGATCAGCTGATCACTGATCAGTTTCATGATTGAAGTAGCATTAGGAGAGGAAGGGGAGAGGATGAGAGAAGAAGAGGCAGCTGTGCAGCGTAAACACAGAATAACTCCAGCTTTGTGTCTTTTTTCTTTCTAGCTGAAGTCCGGGACAAACTGTGTTCCTCAGCTCAATACGAAACACGTAATATTTTCTCTGAATACGGGACGATTCCGTTTTTACGGGACGGTTGGCAACTCTACTAACTAACCTTATGAATAAAATAAAGTTCAACATCAGTAACATCATAGCACCCACCCAGCTGTATAGAAACTCCGTCGTGCTAGCTAGTACGCAGTACGAGTTATTGTAACTGACTGTAAAAAGTCAGCACAACGAAAATAAACTACACCCAAACTTGGTTTAGGTGTAGTTTATTATGTGACCTGCAGTCTATCTGACCCAGATAGACTGCAGGTCATAACTTCTTACCTGAAGTTCAGTTCACCTGACACTCGGACCGGCGACCGCCTCGGGTCTCTTCTCCTCAGGGTTAACCCACCACCAAGCAACTCAGTTATTTTTACACATCGGCCAGCATCTGGCTAATCCACCACCTTTCACTGTTTATACCGTTACAAAAACAACAACAACAAAAAACCATCCGCCTGTAAAAATGAAAAATGGCCAGTCCTGCTATGGTCGGTACGAGGGAAATTTCTTTTGCAGTTTGTCTGAAAAGATGGACTTGTGCTTTGGGATCTTTTAAACATCATTAGGCGCGTTGCTGTGTGCTGTCTGTCCCGTCTGTGAGCGCAGAACAAGCGCTCACAAAGCAGCATCTCGGGGATGAATGACGTCACATACATGGGTCCTCTGTCGGAATATAAACCCGGACATTTTTATCAATCTCGAAAATCTCCCTGGACGTCCCGGACAGAGCGTGAAAATAGGACGTCCGGGGGAAAGAGGACGGTTGGTCACCCTAATATATATGCACTCATGATTAGCAAACATACAATGTTAAGTTTTCTGTGTTGATTTCATGTTTCTATTTGTATCTCAACTGTTAATATCTATAAACAGTTCCCAATAAAGTTGTTGTAAAACAACAACCCAACTGGCCTCAGATATTCAGAGGTGAGACGATCACTCTGACATGTGAGGTGCAGGAAGGAGGTGAAACCACTGAGTGGGAGTATGAATGGAGAGGACCCAGGACATCCAAACGGTTGACGCGGAATGATGGTTGGACATTTGTAGTTTCTGAGTCCAGCAGTGGAGACTACATGTGTAAGAGTCGACGCAGAGATGACTCATATTCTTCAACAGAGTGGAGTGAAGCCTTCACATTGTCAGCATCAAGTAAGTCATGTTTGTTGTGTGATCTCCATTTGACAAATGTCATAATGGTCAGCACAGGATGAATTCAATGGTCTACAAAGCATGTTCCATTGTTAGTCAGACAAAGAGCTGCAGCTGATAGTAGCCTCATTGTAGACAGTTTGTCACCACTTTGTGTCATCAACTTTCAGCTGGTATAGAGACACCAATGCTGACCTGCTGCTCCATCACCTGAGGACAATAATGACATAGCTACTACTACTACTACTACCACCCAACAAATAGCAGCAAATCCACAATCTTTTTTTTTAGAAAGAATAAATGCTTCTAGCCTGTCATCTCATAAAACACTGCCATTTGTTAAAATAAAAACACACACATGACTGTGTTTAATACAAAAAGCAATGATGACTAATCAGATTTGGAGCTTTACGGAAAATATTCAGGGTTGGAGCCACACCAACTTCACCCCAAAAAGACATGAGGGCAAAGCAGCAGGTGGAGGAGAATTGAGGGAGGAAAGTTAAACGAAAAACATCAAAATAATATTAGTGTTGCTATGACTACCATCCTCAGCACCCCCAGTTACCTCCAGCAGGAGGCTAGAATATTGAAAACGATCATTTCAAACACACTCCAAGACCTCCAAAAGTTGTCAGTTTATTAAAATCCATTCCTTTTTAAATACAGCAAAGTAAATTTAAATGTTTCACAGTGTCGATCAAAGTGGATTTAAAGTTTATTTACCCTTCTCATTAAGATTTGTTCATATTTGCCATTTCCATTTAGTTGTTTAAACTATTTAGATTCACTCATTTATTTGTTGGTCTTTTTCTAAACTGAACTGCAGATAAACCAAAGGCCAAACTGAGAGCTGATAACACAACTGTTCCAGTAGGGGGCAGTGTGACCCTGACCTGCTCTGTGAACCCATCATCATCATCTGGATGGAAATACTACTGGTACAGAGATGATACCACAGTGGATGTTGTCTCCCCATCAAATGGACAAATCAGTGTCTCACAGGAAGGACTCTACAGGTGCAGAGGAGGAAGAGGAAACCCAGTTTACTACACAGAGGACAGCCAAGAAGTTCAGATTAACAAAGCTGGTGAGTTTGTATTCAGCAACAAATTTGAATAGATTATAAATGTGAAACAACCACTTTCAGCAAATCTCCAAATCAACATAAACTCACAATTAGTTCTGTAGCAATTCTACAAGTAAGACTGCAAGTAGTATAGAACAGGAGTCACAACATGAAACCACAGAGCAGAGTCATGCTGACAGTTTCTGACAGGAAACAGAAAATCTCAATGTAAACATCAGTTTTTGATTCTTTATATTAAGATTTGACATGTTTGACATGTTTATAGAGTAGAAGTTGCCTCCACCAGTGTGTGAATGTGAGAGTGAATGAATAGTGGAATTGTAAAGCGCTTTGGGTGCCTTGAAAAGCGCTATATAAATGCAATCCATTATTATTATTATTATTAAGTTTGTAACGCAGATTTACTGAAGTCAACATTTTACGAGAAACTTTCCAGTCGAAGTAATGGATTAAACACAAGAAAAATAAATTCTCAAATTTAAATGTGAAAAATAAAACTCACATAAACATAAGAGAAAAAAGTCTTCAAATATAAACAACAGTTAACTAAAATAGCACTGAGAAAAGTCTGACACACAACTTCGCAAGAAACCATTCATTACTTTTCAACAGGATCTGTCCTCACTGTGTCTCCATCATGGCTGAGTCCTGGAGCCTCAGTAACTCTGAACTGTGAGGTTGAACATCCGTCTGCAGGATGGAGCTTCTACTGGTATAAAGCTGTTCCTGATCTATCAGAGAAATCCTCCAGTTATGAGCTGCTACCTGATGGCAGTGGGACTGCACAGGACTCCTACATCATTCATGGACAGACACACACAGCAGGATATGTGTGCAGAGCTGGAAGAGGAGACCCAGAGTATCACACTGATCACAGTCAACCAACGTTTGTCTGGTCTGCAGGTCAGTTTGAGGACTTTTAATCTTCATGTTGATGATTTGAAAGTCTGTAAATCTGGCTGCATAACTAGCAGGACTCCTGTGAACCACACAAAAAGTCAAACGTATATTTCCACTGTGATATTTTGAATCCTAACATCTGTGAGCTTTGTCTCTTCACTGCATGTTGTTTCCAGATGTTCATTCAGCAGCGTCTCTCACAGTGAGTCCTGACAGAGTGCAACACTTCACCTCTGACTCTGTCTCACTGACCTGTGAGGGAAACTTCACTGAGTGGAGAGTGAGGAAGTTCTCTGAGGACGGCCGACTGTACTCTGACTGTAGGAGAATGACTGGATCCACATGTAACATCAACACATCAAAGTCAGATACTGCAGTGTACTGGTGTGAGTCTGGATCAGGAGAGTTCAGCAGTGCAGTCAACATCACTGTACAGAGTATGTTATTATACATTTACTTCTTGGATTTGAATGATTTAGACATCACATGAACATTTGTCCCAGTTTTGCTGTATGTGAAGTAATTTCATGTGGGAAACATAAAACACACACAGCAATTTTTAAATACACGAGATCAGATCTTCATGATGAAAAGCATTTGTACAATCTGTTCTTATTATTGTTTGTCAGCTTTTTCTAAAAGTGTGCACCAGCTGATGTGACTGAAACAATTGTGTGTGATTGTGTCACAGATGATGGTAATGGTCCTATCCTGGTGAGTCCTGTTCATCCTGTGACTGAGGGAGCTTCTGTTAGTCTGAGCTGCAGTTTGAGAACACAAAAAATACTTTCCAATGTGTTTTTCTATCACAATGACAAACTTATTCAAAATGATACCCGAGGGGAGCTGAAGATCTCTGCAGTGTCAAAGTCTGATGAAGGTTTCTACAAGTGTCAGTACTCAGGAAGAGAGTCAGCACAGAGCTGGATGTCAGTTAAAGGTGAGCTGGATCAAAACGTTTGATGCGTTTCTTTAAATGATTTTGATGACTGAGAAGGAACATTAGATTTTCTGATTTAAGTCTCAAAGTCACCTAGCTCTATTTTCTAAAATTACATATATAAATATGTATAATTTATTAATAAATATTGTTTGTTGTTACAGTAACTGTGTCAGGAGCTGACAGCTCTTCATTTCCTGTGTGGTTGATTGTTGGACTGGTTTGTGGAGTCTCTCTCATTATTATTCTCCTGCTCTTGTTGTATCGCTGCAGACAGTCCAAGTGTAAGAGCCTCTTCTTTTCATCCTGTATTAGAGAGTTTATTTACTACATACACTTTAATTATTCACACATATACATGTATTGTGATTTCATGACACAAAATAAATGTGGAGCAATTTACATCACAAACATGTGTAATTACATTTGTTTCTTTCACAGATTCCTGCTTCACCAGGTTGGTAAAATACTTTTTATTATTATTTTAAACAAACATCAGTTACTTTTGAGTTTATTGTGTTTATTTCATGTTTTAGGTCGATCCAGTCTGAGAGTCACCGTCCGGGCTCCTCCACAAATCATGGAGTCAACCAGAATGAAACTCATGAATACAACTCTCTTCATCCTGGTCAGCACTTAAACCGATCTTTATTATCATTATTAATATTGACTTTTCATTCAGTCTCCATTAACAGGAACATTTCTCAGGTTCAGTTTGTGCTCAGCAGTTTTTCAAAGAACATTTATCAAAATCCAGTTGGACAAACATCCAAATAACAAACTGACTACATGCACAAAAGATCAGAAACAAACAGGATTTTACAACCTGATTGTATCTTTAACTCGAATGAAAGAATCCACAAATGTTATTGTTTCATATCAGAACAACACAAACAGTAACACCATGATGGGTTCATGCTCTGAAAATATCTGATAGTCCTGGACTTGACTCACACAGTACCCTTTTTTTTTTGCGCTTATCTTTGAAATATATATGTACTTGGTGTATATTTTTTTAAATTATGATAACGTTTCTGGTGTCACAGCGGGGTGCGCCAGTGTGTTTGTAAACAGGACAGATGCAGGGATATGTACTGCCAGTTTGAACAAAAAACGATCCTTTACTATGGCTGATAACAGTAGCACACATGAATGACTAAGGTAACAACAGAAACAAACTGCTAAACTGAGAACAGGCTATGACAAATATGAAACTGTGACAAAACTTTGAAAGCTATGATGAGACTACAGTGTGGCAAAACAGACAACCTGACAATGAAACACAGAAAACAGAGAACTTAAATACACAAGAGGTAATCAAGGGGAAGTGAGATCACATGGGGAAACAGCTGACTAAAATTAAATATAATGATGTCGTAGGGAAGTGAAGCTAAACACAATGACAAAAAACACACCAGACTCTTTCAGAATAAAACAAGAAACAGAGAAAAACACAATTATCAACTAAATTATCAGTGTCTGAATGTGTGCGTGAATGGGTGGATGACTGGATGTGTAAAGCGCTTTGGGGTCCTTAGGGACTAGTAAAGCGCTATATAAATACAGGCCATTTAAATAAACCTAAAATACACAAAACAAAGGGTCTCAGACCCAGTACGGTTAAATCTGGTTTGTTAAACTCCACCAATCATTCACAAAATGGTCAAGTGCACCTTTTATATTATGAAAAAGACATAACAGCAAAAACTAAAGCAGATGTTTGATTTGAGGAAACTCAGTGCAACATGTGTATAATCCTGTAAATAAAATTTGTGTCATTTCAGGTGCAAATGAACCCTGGGATGTCACATACTCTCGAATTGATATTGCAAACATCAGAAAGAAGAGTGAGTACACAAGACAGTATAGACAAAAAAAAAATCTGTTCTAATTTTTTTTACAATATTTAAAAATAATTAATTACTTTTATTTATTTGTTCAATACAGAAAACAAAGGTTAGAAAGTTTTTTGCTTAAAAATAAATTACTTTAATTTGTTTATTTTATCATCTTAACAGGGAAGCATCATAAACCAGAGCAGAGTGCTGTTTACTCTGAGGTGAAGACGGGAGCTGCAGGTACAGTCACAACAGTCTCATTCAGTGTTTGTACTTGAATGTGTCACCACATCATTATATTGCAGGTAATTATAGGTCAACATGGAGTTTAGTTATTCACTTACTAATCAGTGTTTCAGCTTTACTGAATCACAGCATCCACAGATTCTGACCCAGACCTCAATCACAAAACACACACATGCAAAGCTGAAGTGTCACAGACAACAGATGATTTTTACTCTTTCACTGTAGTTGGAAAAAGTTTAAATTGCATATGTGTCCAACATCTTTGTATCATATCTGTGCTGAACAAATGTGTCCTGAGCTCTGACGTCTCTTTTAGAGGACAGTCTGATGTATGCTGAGGTCAAACAGCCCAAAAAACAAAAAGCCAAGAAAAACAAAGGTGAGCAAAGTCTGCCATCATCTCCACTGAATATTGTTCAACATGTTTATCTGCTCTAAAAATGTAAATCTGTTTATTTTAATATTTATATTTATGTATTCATTGCATGTTAATAAAATCTATCATACTCAGTTATCTTTGCATTAGTGGAGACATCCAGTTTCCTCCTGGTTAATGATATTATTGTTTTCAATGATCTTCTCTTCATTCACAGGAAAATCAAGTCCTGCAGCTGATGCAGCAGTTTATTCTGAAGTCACATCAGGAAGCTCTCTCAGTAATTCTGCTGCCATGCAGGCTGATTTATTCTTCACATTATTAAATGTCTTCAGCTCATAATATCTTTACATGTTGGAAATCACTTTGTCTTTTTGTGCTTGTCTTACAGGTCAGTGAGGAGAGCTGTAGCAGCAAAGCCAAGAAGAAGCTTTTTATGAAGCCACTCTTGCTCCTCTGCTCCCCAAATATCAGACATGCTCAGCTTTATGTACAGTTACAATATTAAATCATTATATCATATAGACATATTGCTCTCTTTTAAAGTATAAAACAAATGCAGGTGTATTCCTATATACTATTCATGCTCTTTATATTCAGTTATTTTTTATAAAGATTTTGTAATAAACCTTGAATGTATCTAACATGTTCCAACAGCAGTGAGAACAAAGTGTGAAATATGTGATCTTTAGTATCTGACAGCACAACTTAAAGTCAGTGTTTGCAGTGTTTCACAAGTAAATACTGATATGGGACCAACAAATACTTTAACTGTGTTTGTCTAAAGATCTCGTACATTATATAAATAAAATTCATATCATAGGCAGTGGATACATTTGAAAGTATTTCATGTATATTTTTTTGTGTTTCTGATTATTTTATGCTTCTGGAGTTAGAAGGTAGAAATAAAATCTTTTTACATTTGAACATTTTATGTTTATGTTTGATTTTTGTTTCCTGTATGAGATTATCCCCAAACTAACAAAACAACCACTTAAACAGTTTGTAACAGTGTTGTCACGGAAACCTAAAATAAACAGATGTGAGTATGATTTGCAAAGTGGTCACTAACAGTACAGAGCATGACATCAGTCTGCATGTATCTGACACAGAGGACTGAAGCAGAACATTTACAGAGAGAAGCTCTCTGTGTGCTGCTGTCACAGGATGCAGTTAAAGGAAAAGAGAACTTGTACATGTGGTAAATCTCATATGAAAGATTGCATAGAGACAGAACATGGTCAACATGACTCACAGAAGTAGCACTATTATAATTTTCTATTACACTCCCTTTTGATCGTTAACTGATCACATAAGTATTTAAGAAACATCAGACCTAAACAGTTCACTGAAGGTTATCATTGTACATTTTACAAAAGGCATATTGCTGCTCTACTAGGTCAAATTCACCTCCTAGTGTCTAGCAAATAATAAGCAGAAACCAAACACTTTGCTGCTATTAGAGCCCTCGTTGAAAAGTAAAACAGCCCTGTTTTACCTCTACTGCCATCATGTGTTTGGTGTTATGGAAATTTTAACAATAACCTGCAATACAGGTTATTGAGCATGATTTGAAGTGGTTTTAATAAACACACTCCATTGTGGAGAGAAAAATCCCAGCCAAACATTAGGATCATCTCTGAAGTTTGGCCATACACTCACAGACAAAGACATTCCACAACTTTTACATATTTGTCACCTAAAGATTTACATCCCTGATAAGCAGACGGAGTCTCATTATCTGTTTAACATCTCCCATGAACTTACAATGGCCCCACTGTGTGCACATGTATGTGTGATGCAGCATGAGGCCCATTTGTAGTGCACATGCATTCAACTAAGTGAGAAAGTAATATTACAATTACTAAAGTGATCAATAAATAAGAAAAGAAATCTGCCATGAAATAGGATACACAGTGTACAGTCAAACTCAACACCCTCAACTAAAGAAATGAACACATTTTAAGCAGTTGAGCACCAGTGCAGGATGTTTTTGAGTTTGTGTTCAAATGTCTTGAAAGGTTTTGCACATTGAGAATGTTTTATGTTTTGAATTTATTTGGTGATGGCCAGAGGGGCCGATGGCGCGATATGGCAGCCTCGCTTCTGTCAGTCTACCCCAGGGAGGCTGTGGCTACAACTGTAGCTTGCCTCCACCAGTGTGTGAATGTGAGAGTGAATGAATAGTGGAATTGTAAAGCACTTTGAGGGTCTCGAAAAGCGCTATATAAATGCAATCTATTATTATTATTATTTAAAACTCTTAAAACATTGAAATAAAACTCCAATAAATTCACACATGAAAAGTGATTGTTTTATTCAAGCAGCAATATCAAACAATAATAAAACATCAAACTGCAAATGTGACAATACAGAATAACATTTTACTTCTTCTGAGCAGCTACGATGCATCTGTGTGTGTGTGCGCGTGTGTGTGTGTGTGTCGCTGTGCAGCAGCAGCAATCAGTCCCCTCTTGACTCTCTGCGAGGGCAGGGTCTGATTGACAGTTTCTATTCATAGTCATTGTGTATTCTGCCACAGGTTTATATTTATCTGTTTGCTGACCTCGTGGTTTGTGGCTGGGCCACCATAAAAGGAGGAAATGCAGCCTGTGGTTTCAGCCTAAATTTTTCTGTTTAGCAGATGTTTTGTTTCATGTTATCAGCACACAGCAGAAAGTTAACAAGAAATTCAGACAAATTGTAGAGTGGGAATTTCACTTTGACCCCTGTGTGCATGGCACATGTTTATATGACCTGCCTGTACTGAAATAACAGTATCAGTTATCAATCCTAGATTAAACGATGCATCTCTCTCTATCTCTGTGTGAAAACAGACAAAAGTAGCATCATTGTGGTGATGACACAGTAAAGAAAAAAAATCTTTGTGGGCATCGTGAGAAAATGTGTAAAGTTTATTTCTCACGCTGAAAAGCAGCTGCCTTTAAGTCTCTGTATGGATGTGCTGTAAATGTTCATGTATGGATAGAATAGAATAGAATAGAATAGAATAATCCTTTAATTGTCCCACAAGGGGAAATTTGGTTGTAACAGCAGCCAGAAAGACACATATACAAACAAACAGTACACAGGACACAGAACAGAAACATACACAATTTTTCTTACATATTTACATTAAGGACAATGGTTACTATAAACAGAGTACTGTACAGTTATTAAATTAAATATAAATAACTACAGATAAGAGGCAAACCAGGTTGTAGTGCGAATCGGTTGATTAACTTATTGCAGTTACAGCGCAGATGTAAACATCTATGATTGTTGTGTGTGAATTAAATAAAATAATGTATCTTTTTGCCCACAAAATCATAACTTGTAACACATGATGGTTTTGTAACCAACCATTTATGCTTCACTCATATTTTTCTATCTGCTGGACTCTGCAGTTACATTAAGTTGCTCCATCCAGGATGAGTTTAGTCTGTGATGGAGAAGCTGAGCCTTTCAGTAAAATCAACATCATCATTCTTCATTAAACAATGTAATAGATCTGTAAATCAAACCAAAGTTAAATTATTCAAAACTAATAACTGAAAACAGAAATTTGAAAAGCTTTAACAGCAAGCATACATTTCTGTATGTTTTTGTTCAGTATTTGCACTTTAAATACAAGACAGGTACTTCAGTATGTTTTTTTTGTTGTTGTTTGTTTGTTTTTAAAGAGTTTCTCTGTATGGAAAATATCTAAGAAAAAAATAAAAAAGCAAAAACTCTGTTAAAGAGGATGGAAAGACACTTGTGTATCACAAAAGAAGAAAGAAGCTTGAACATGAACAAATCACAAAACTGCTGTGGTCAAAGTTACAGGAGCTGTTTAAGGTTGTTGTACAAGGGAAGGAAGCACACAGAGGAGATAGAAGGAGGAGCTAAATAAAAACTCTGATCTTATCTACATTAAGTGCAGCTTCTCTTTGTTCTGCATTTATTATCAATGCAAAGTCAAACACTTTGAGATTAGATGCAGAT
Organism: Oreochromis aureus; assembly: GCF_013358895.1. Lineage (NCBI taxonomy): Eukaryota > Metazoa > Chordata > Actinopteri > Cichliformes > Cichlidae > Oreochromis > Oreochromis aureus. The sequence continues at coordinate 29,001,209 of NC_052944.1, forward strand.
CAGCGTGCAGGGCTGGACGTGAGGATGGGGCACTCTTTGCTCTGTTTGCTGGGGTTATTCTGTGAGTACAATACACACCTTTACTGTTTGAATGGCAGCGATGAAAGAAAATGTTTCTCACTGCACTAAAAGTGCAGTGAGAAACATTTTCCTTCATATAACCCAATTTGTAACCCAGTGGTGGGTCAAATTTGGACCGAGCCAACCCTGGGTTGTTTCAACTTAACAGGGTTGGGTTTTTGGTTTGACCCAGTGCACTGGGCTAGGATAATTATACAAAAATTGGGTTAAACTGACCAACGTTTAAAGTTGAAGTTACCAAAAACTGGGTTGAAACTCATAACCAATCACAAGGGTTATATTACCATTAACATTTAGGTTAAGAATGCTGCTTACTGGGTGCCGGTTTAGCTCAGTTGGATGAGCAGATGAACATATGCTGCATGGCTAAGAGCGGTCAGCCCAGGTTTGAGCATGTGGCCCTTTGCCTCATGTCTCTGCTTCACTCTTTCTCTTCACTGCATCTGTTTAATACGTCCAAAAGATTTCTACTTACTATAAAATCAGCAACCCCCAGATTGTCTCAAAACTACTTTTATTGTGATATGATACATAGAATATAGACAGCAAACTTCATACAAAATATATCAATAAAAGTTAAAAAGTAAAAATGTACCAGAAAAAGTATATAATTCATTATATTATATCTATTACTTCAAATCAGTCTTTGGTTACAGAACATGTACATGTTAATACACATGAAGCCATGCTATGTAAAGCCAGCTCTGTTTTAGAACAAATTACCATGCGAACCCTGCGCCAAACCCGTTGGCAGTGCCGGAGATGTTGTGCAGAGGGGATGGTGAGATCAAGCTCATTTTCGGGGAAGAGCGGGGGCTGGTAACTGAGAAAAGCTTTGAACGGCGACAATCCTATAGCAAATGAGGTAAGCGAGTTATGCATATTCCACCCAAGGTAAGTATGTGGCCCAAGTGGAGGGGTTTTGAGATGCTACGCAGTGTAGTGCAGCCTCCAGCTCCTGGTTAAGCCGCTCAGTCTGAACATTAGACTGCGGGTGAAAACCGGAGCTCAGATTGACCTTAGCGCCCAGAATAGAACAAAAGGTTTTCCACAGGTGAGGTGAATTGTGGCCTCCAGTCAGAGACTATTTCGAGGGGAATTCGATGGAGCTGGAAACATTTTCTATCAGAGTCTGCTGTTTCAGAGGCGGTGGGTAATTTTGTTAGTGGGACGCAGTGGGCGGCTTTTGAGAATCTATCAGTGATGGTGAGGACAACACTCTTTCCTGAGGAGCTGAGGAGACTGGTAATAAAATTTAAAGAAATGTGAGACCAGGGCTGGTGTGGTGATGTCAGTGGGTGAAGCAGGCCTACTGGGTGCTTAGTGGACAGTTTATTGCGAGCACAAGTGGCACAGGCTGACAGATACTCCTTCACATCTTTTATTAAAGAGTTCCACCAGAAATGCCATTTGAGAAGGTCTATGGTTCTACTCACGCCAGGGTGGCAAGAAAATTGTGTGGTGTGAATCCAGTGAATCACTGCTCCACGGGCAGCGGTGGGAACAAAATGGCACCCGGGAGGTCCAGTACCTAGGTCGGGATCCCACGGTAGGGATCGGCCAATAACCTCCTCAATATACCAGGTGAGAGCACCCACCACGCAGGCAAAGGGCGGGATAGTAGCTGGTGATGATGATTCAGTATCCGAGGAATACTGACGGGAGAGTGCGTCTGTCTTGACATTCAGGGAGCCTGGGCGATATGAGAGAGTGAAGTTAAAGCAAGTGAAAAACAGAGACCAGTAGGCTTGTCGGAGGTTTAACCTTTTGGCAGTCCTGAGATAGATTACATTTTTATGATCTGTCCATATGAGGAAGGGTTCTTCGGCTCCCTCCAGCCAGTGGCGCCACTCTTCTAGAGCTAGCTTAATGGCCAAAAGCTCTTTATCACCCCCATTATAATTTTTCTCTGTGGGGGTGAGTTGGCATGAGAAGAAGGCACACGGCTGAAGCTTACCATGGGTCCAAGACTGCTGAGATAGGCCAGCCACAACTCCGGTGTCAGATGCGTCCCACTCCTACGACAAATTGCTTAGTAGTGTCGGGATGAGTCACAATAGATGCAGATTTGAATAACTGTTTCAGCTTAGTGAAAGCTGCATGAGCCTCTGAAGGCCAGGTGAAAGGTACCTTAGAGGAGGTGAGGCGAGTGAGTGGGGTGCCGGTAGAAGTTTGCAAACCTGAGGAAGCGTTGGAGCTTCTTCCGTGACTCTGGGACGGGCCATTCCAGAACCGCTTTGATTTTCGCTGGGTCTGTCTTCACCAAAGAAACAGATGAGACATGAAACTCACATTTTTCCACTTTGACATGTAATCGGTTCTCAAGCAAACATTGTATCGCACTCCTCACGTGGACGTGATGCTCCCTCCCACATAGCAAAATTGGTATGGCCCCGATCTGGCCCACACAATGTGCTTATACATGGGCCAGCACAAGGCCAGTTACAGACACACTGGTGGCCATGTGCTGGCCCATGTGTGGATTACCTCTGGCAAACCTGATCTGGGCCACCAAAGGGCCGTCATTCTTTGCGGTATGTGGGCAATGTGTAAGTTCTGTGCAGCCACGGGCCAGTTGCAGACACACTGGTGGCCCAGAACAGTTTCAGCTCTGGCCCCAGATGTCAGCCTAATGTGTACCTTAATCAAGCCATGTAATAACAACATGTGCCAGAATATCATAGTACAAAAGTAACATGACTAAATTCTGTTCAGACAGTGAATGGACTGATTCTTATATAGCACTTTTCTACTATCACGGGTTACTGAAAGTGCTCTATACAACATGCCACATTCACCCAATCACACACACTTTCTTTAAACTGAGTGCTTCCTAACTACATTCATACACATTCACACTCTTGACATGCAGACTGGAGGAGCCAGCGATCGAACCACTAACCTTGCGACTGGTAGGTGCCCTGTTGTACCTCCTGAGCTACAGCCACCCACCGGCAAAGATCAGTAAATCGTCACTAGGTTTTGTATAAACTGTACACTCACAAACCTGTAAAACCTGCATTTGAAAGATTGGCTACCATAGCAGTTTAGTATTGCAACATGGCATTTGGGTCTTCTAACTAAAATAGGAAAATAGGAACATAAATAGTGCCATCATTGCCAGACCTGGCCCACATCTGGTTGACATACACCCTGCCATGACACCAGTCAGTCAGAAGTGCCAGCTTGATGCCAGATCTGAGCCAGACCTGTTTTCTATGAGTCTGGGCCACATAAACCAAACTACAATTTGGCCAGGTGTGGCATGCCATCACATTGACAGTGCCATCTATGCCAGGCCTGGCAGATATCTGGATGACATACGTCTTATCATGCCAGAAGTCAGCCAGCAGTGTCAGCTTGATACCAGATCCGGGCCAGACCTGCTTGCTATGTGGGTTGAGGGTCCTGGGCCAGTACCAGGCAAAATGACCATTTTCTTGGGGTTCCTTTGGTGCTGCATTCTTCTTCCTGATAGAATGAAGCCTTTTCCTGACATTGCGAAGACACTGCTATAGAAATCCAGTTGCTGGTCTATAAATTCTGTCAGGGCTGAACCACGCATCCTGAAATTTTTAAACGAAAGAAAACAAAAAGGTCAATAAAGTAAGATTTAACAAATTGTTTGCAGTTGTTTGATTAATGTCAAGTTGCCTGTAATCCTGGACCAGTGAGCTCCAACAGTATGCTTGACATTTGTTCAGATGGGACAAAAGAACAATGAAGCAGACTAGTCTTTGGTTGTGAATGCTTGCAATTAACTGCTAGGAGATGGACTAAGCCAAGCTCAAGTATCATGTTTCACAGACTTTATACTGTCAAAAGGTTTCACAAACCTTTTTGCCACCTTCTCAATAGATTTACAACAAATGTTATTATTTATGCCTCTTTAATGTGCATATGACTGATGAAGTCACTTGGATCAGTGATGAAATGTTTCTCCCACTGAAAACATCCAGATGAACAGAATCAACCTTTTGGGATTTACGTACCTGGATGATCGAGCATGCATCAAGACATATCAAGACATATTATGTGCATACATTTTTTGAAGGTGTTGAAGTTGAGTAAATATATTTATTTTTATAATCACAATCATACTCAGTATACTGACTGAAAAACTGACCAGTGTTAAGGTTTTTTAATTGTTGTTGTGCAAAATTTCCTTTATTCATTGGGCTGCAAGAAAAAAACAGTTGCATTTAATAACATTGGAAAAACAAAAACTTTAGTTTTCTGTCGATTTCTTGTAAAATAAACAAATACATAGAGCAGAAGCTTTGAAAAACAAAACCCAAACATTTTTAACTCATCCTCTTTGTTTTTATCACTCCAGCACACAAGTATTAGGAGCTGCCACTGATTTTACAGCTGATCCCTGTGTCCCTGACATTCTGATCAAGAAGCCCAAATGTAGCTACAGTGAAAATGCCACACACACACACACACACAAAAAAAAAACCCAACATGAACAAAAAGCCTTATAACTGATTTTATGTACAAGAAATACTCACCTTTCTCCATAGCACACCATTGAGTGTAAAATAAGTATCTGGACCCTCCATCTTCCATTTATGGATATGTGCTCGTTTTCCTCAGCACCAAAGATATCTCCCTCAGGTGTACCTCATGAATGTTCCAAAGTTAAATAACTAAAGCTAAAACATTTTTAAAGTCAATTTATGAATACTTTAAGACAGTGACAGTGGTTCTCAAACTTTTCACAATGAGTACCACCTCATAAAATATATGGCTCTTGAAGTACCACCCTTATGACCAACATTAAAGTACAATAGTATAGGCCTATTTAACACCATATACAGTTTGCACATGACAATTTTATTTCCTATATGGAAGTTATTTATTCTAATGGTCATAACAGGATGTGACAAGTGACAATAATAAAAACTGTACTGAATTAAAACATTCACAGCAAGTGGGATATCCAATCTTTAAATGATGACCTGATGAACCCTGCTTCCTGGTCCCATCTCTCTGAGTTTATTAAGGCTGTTGTGATTTTAACATGTTTTAATGCTTTGTATCTTGTTCTATTTAATCTGAAAAAGCCTCTAAAAAAAGACAGTGATCAATGTTGGCCTCTCTTGGTTTTTATTACCACTGTTCAGTGTTAAAGCTCAGTTTTAAAAACAATGTACTTACAACGTAACTACAGCCCAGCCCATGCAGCAGTATATGAATGACTAACCTCGTATTGTGGATGGATTATCTCAGTTAATCTCCTGACTGAAGTTTGGTCCATTTACAGCATCCTGCCATGCAATTGCATTTGTCGCTAACCATTGGGAACCCTCACGTTAACTTTTATCGAGTTAATGTTCATCCTCCAGCTTCACTGTGTTTATATTATGCTAACATAGCTGTGTAGCTAGCCACCACATAGCACATCTTTATATACCAGCTAACTCAACTTCAGTAACCCTACAAACGCCACTGCTGTTTAGTTTTCTGTCTTCATTTATGTCTGAAGTGATAGCAGAGCTGTACGTTTAAATTTTTGCTGTGGTGGTTAAGCTGCCGGAGTTTTCTCTTGACAGCCTCCTTCATGGTTTGTGCACGTCGAAGCTCAGTTTGCTCTTCTTGGAGTTTCAGTCAACGCACAAAATACCATCATGTGGTGGCCTCGCTGGATCCGCTGTCCACCCGCCATGTGATGACCCCACGAGGCAGATCGCATTCTCTTGGCTACTATGAGCTTCGGCATCCAGGCGATAATTCCCGACTACTGACAGCATCTCCCGCGCCCCCACCGATTCTTCCGGGGGCTTTGGACTCATCGATGATGCCTGGGATCGCGGCACGGCGGCACCGCAGAAAAGGGCTGTGTTTTTACCATCAGAGTTTTGGCGCCGCACCACGGTGCTGTCTGCCGCCATGCAGTTTTAAGGCCCAGGAAAATAAGCCCACCAGCGCTCTGTAGCAGCCGCGGCCGCTGGCGATAAGAAAAGGCTGCTCTTCATAGAGGACTCACACTCGGGGAGACGTTTTCTGGTTGACTCCGGCTCCTAGAAGAGACTCGTACCACTAGAGAGAGCCCAAGTACCACCAGTGGTATGCGTACCACAGTTTGAAAACTACTGCTTTGAGATACTCAAACATTAAAGCAAAGACAACATTTCTCATTTTTAATTTTCATTAAAATGAATGTACATAGATATAGGTTAAAAAAAATATAAGCAAGCCTGATTGCACAGCTTGTGTACCCTGGACCAATCATTCGGACAACTAAGTCGGTCTGTATACTGAGCAGGGTTTGAATGCAGCCAACATTCTCAGCCCCGCCAGGTTAACCCTTTAACAACTTAGAACCAAAAGATTTAACACAAACGATACTAAGAAGGTGTTAAATTCCTGTTTTTTATTTTACTTTGATTGCACGTAAACTTCAAAGTGGCGGACCTTAAAGCGGCGGAGGTTTTAGGATCGAAGATGGTAGCTAAATATTGGTGGTGGCAGTATAAATACTCACATATGTTGCTGTCGCCATCATGTTTTCATTAGTAGCAAGCTTGCTAAGCGCAGGGATTTCCTTTTTCTACCTTTTCCCCACACCCAACCAAATACTCTATTTGTTCTATATACAGTGATCTCTAAATAGTTTGTCAAACAGAGCAACCTCAGCCTCATTTCAAATAATAAGTTTAAAAGATAATATCAAGCATTTTTAAGTAAAAATAACTATATCTTTCTTCATCACAAACCAGCTGGTGTTATCCGTTATAAGCCCTTTACTGAGTAGGTAAAGTTCTAGAATAAGCCAGTAATTATCAAAAAATAACCCAATGTTTTTTAAACTGTTAGAATTCACTTTTTACTTACCATGTTTTACTTCATAGTAGTGGAGAAGTCCAGTGATATCTGATCAGGTCACAGTCTAGTTGAAAATGTCAGTTTGTGAAGAGTGATGTGGCTTCTTCTGAGGCTTTTCTTCAACCCAAACAATTGGGTAAAATTTTTACCCAATATTTGATCAAAACTACCCAACCTAATTATTCAAGCCGGGAAGCCGGGGAGTTAATTAAAGAACCCGGCACATTGCCAACCCAACTCCTGAGTCACAACTTTTGAACCAATATTTGGTCAAACTAACCCAACTTACGAAACTACTGCTTTTACCGAGAAATTGAGTTATGAAAATAACTGAGCATTTTTTAGTATGTGGTAACAATTACAGTGTATTACTGCTTTAATCTGTTTGCCTGACAGCTTCAACACAGCACAATAGTGATGTTTAAACTGTTAGATACTCTGCTGCTGTTTGCATACATTCACTGTTAATAATTTATTAATGTTGTTTAAGGCTTTATATTGATTGATCTGCATTCTTTCATACTTTAAATATTTGGAAGATTTCTTCATGTTTCCAGCCTGTTTGACAGCTAATAGTAACACAGAAATTTGGTGATGAGCAGTAACTGTGCCAACTGAAGATTTACCTTTAAAAATCCTCAGTTTATGTATTTATTGTGATTTTGTCAGTTATAAAATGTCTGATGATGCTTCATTCATTATTTTAGTGCTCAGTACAGTCATCCATGGAAACACTGAAGGTGAGAAATTGTTTTTTGTCTTCCATTTATATCACATGTGTTGTTCTTAACTAGTATTTAGCATCTCCTTTGTTGCTCTAAACGACATAATCTGTGTTATATTTTGTATCATAAACCAAACATTTCATTGAAATTATTAGTTAAAATGTTAATATAACCATGTTAAGTGTGTGAGCACTCAAACACACACCCACGATACAAACTGTATATTTACTGAAGAGCTGTGGCTTCATACATGTGGATTTTCTTTTCATGCATGTTTATCGGATCTGAAAATATCAACAGTGTGTGTAGTGCAGATTATCTCACTGAATTATGTTGTTGGTATGGATTGTAAATGGTAAATGGCCTGTATTTATATAGCGCCTTTCTGGTCCCTAAGGACCCCAAAGCGCTTTACATATCCAGTCATTCACCCATTCACACACACATTCACACACTGGTGATGGCAAGCTACGTTGTAGCCACAGCCACCCTGGGGCGCACTGACAGAGGCGAGGCTGCCGGACACTGGCGCCACCGGGCCCTCTGACCACCACCAGTAGGCAACGGGTGAAGTGTCTTGCCCAAGGACACAACGACCGAGACTGTCCGAGCCGGGGCTCGAACCGGTAACCTTCCGATTGGCTCAGTATAGAGTTTGTTACCTTCATACTCCGTCATTTGGTGTTTTGATTAGAAGCTGTCTAACACTCCAAATGTTGAATTGTGTGCCTGCAAAAGCACACATGATTCACATTATTTAGGGTTAGGGTTTGCATCAAACATTCAGAGCAACAATTTTCTTCTTTTGATCTTTTTCTAAATTACAGGAGGTGAAGTGAAGGCCACTGTAACAGCAGACAGGTTAACTATACCAGCAGGGGGCAGTGTGACACTGACCTGTGAAGTGAAGTACTCTGCTGACTTTAAATATGAGTGGTTCAGAGAACCCCATTTAAACTCAGATCAGAAGACCACAGTAGCCGGTGAAACAAACAGAGTACTTGTGACCTCTGAAGCTGGCATGTACACCTGCAGAGGACGTATAAAGGGGACAAATTCATTCACGGAAGAAAGTGGCTCTGTCATCATTAGTGAAACTGGTGAGTTTAAAATTTAAATCTGAAATAAAACAGCTTGAATTCTCCAGTTTCTCCATTTTTTAAATATGTGAAACCTCTTAATGCAGTGTTTGTGATCTGTGATTGTCTCTGAAAATTTAGTTCTGTGTCTTATGTCTGCGAAGGTTCTCAGTCATCCAGGTCTAAGAGCTTGGAAAGAAAAGCATCTGGACTTCATTAAGTTGCTTGAAGATTTTTCACCTCTCATCCGAGAAGCGTCTTCAGTTCTAGGGTCAATTGGTGGATGGTTCCAGATTTTAAGCCCTATGGGGATGTCCCTGAGAGGGTCATGGACTCCCTATTGATCCTCTACCTAATCACATGAACCAAAGTGTGAAAACGGGTCTGGGTCACAATCATCCGAGGTTTCAGGTCAAGCCATTGTGAAACCTAGCCCCACTCTATCTTATGATTTCCTGCAGGCAAAAGGCCCTGGGTGTGAGTGGGCGTTAAGGTGTCTGGGAAGGGATCTCAAAACTGGATTATAGATGGCAGACAGCTGGTTTCATAAGCCACCGCCTCTGTTCAGATGATCATTCACAGTGGACATAAATGGCTTCTTTCACTCCTCTTTCAAACCATCTGTGTTCTCTGTTCAAAATGTGAACATTGGCATCCTTGAAAGAGTGACCTTTATCCTTTAGATGCTGATGAACCGCTCAGTCTTGTCCCGTGGAGGTGGCTCTTCTATGTTGTGCCATGTGTTTATGAAGAGGCTGTTTGGTCTCTCCAATGTAGAGGTATGAGCATTCCTTGCTGCACAGTACAGCATATACTACAGTGTTAAGTTTGTGTTTAGGAGTTTTGTCTTTGGGATGAACCAGTTGTTGTCTGAGTGTGTGGCTAGGTCTGAAGTATACTGGGATGTTGTGCTTGGAGAAGAGCCTCCTGAGATTTTGTGGTAAACCGGCTACATAAGGGATGACAATATTGTTGTGTTTGTCTGGGGGCTGTCTTCTTGTTTTCTGACAGTCTCCAATGCCTCAGTTGTAGGTATGCAAGTGACGAGAGAAACTACATCAAAGGACACCATAGTTTCATCTGGATCCGGGGTAAGTTTCTGGACCTTGTCGGTAAAGTCGGTGGAGTTTTTGATGTGATGCGGGGTGCTCCCCACAAGGGGTGGTAGGATGGTGGCAAGGTGTTTGGAAATGTTGTAGGTGGCTGGGTTTATGCTGCTAACAATGCCATCACCTGGGTAAAGACGATGATATGTAGGACAGTCAATGATATTGTCCTTTTTGAAGTTCTTGGAGACAACTGATGGCTTTCTTTTGTGTGATGACCCATGACCCTCTTGGGGACCCTCCCATAGGGCTTAAAATCTGGGACTCTTTACCAGTTGCTCATAGAACTGAAGAAGCTTCTCGGATGAGAGGTGAAACATCTTCAAGGAAACTCAAAGAAGTCCAGTCACTTTTCTTTCCAAACTCCTTAGACTACGATGACCTGGATGACTGAGAACCTTCACAGACATAACTCTACTAACTTTCAGTTGTGTTGTGATATTTTTTCACTTCATTTGCATCAAATACTTTCACAGTACTTCCACAGTGTTTTTTTTTTTGTTTGTTTGTTTTTCTTAATGACAGGACATGGAGTGAAGATCACTGTAACAACAGACAGCACAACCATACCAGCAGGGGGCAGTGTGACATTGACCTGTGATGTGAAGTACTCTGCTGACTTAAAATATGAGTGGTTCAGAGAAACTGCATCTGAAACAAAGTCCACAACACCTGATAAATCAGACAGACGGGTCAGGATCTCTAAAGGAGGCAACTACACCTGCAAAGGATGGAGAAAAGACATAAATTCACTCATAGCACAAAGTGATCCAGTCATCATTCAGGAAATTGGTGAGTTTAAAAATGTCATATGAAATAAAACAACATGGATTCTCCAAAGTTTGGAGGAGATCAGAGAGAGATAATATTATGACACAAATTTACGTCACAAAGTGATTTATGGCCCCAAAATTTCAATTTATTTATGATAATAAAACTGTCATAAAGTAGGTATGCAACTATAAACAATAATGGGGTTATAATGTTTCATAATAATGTTTTTATATTTTAATGATAATATGTTAATCAGTTAGAAATAAAATGTTTGGTTCAGTCATTCATAGATGTGTTTTGTGATTTGGCCCCTGATGCTCCAGTTGCTGTTATCAATTACAGTTTTTAGACAGAGTGACGTGACTCTATGTGATAGGCTCATTTCAAAGGCCATCCTGACCAATGGCTGTAGAGCTGTCATAGAAACATTTTTGAATTGATCTGAAGATATTCTAAAGAGTCAGCTCAGTTCTGGGTAGTTTAATAAAGATTTCTCTGGGGCCGTGATTCTCATGTTGTACTGTTGCACCCAGTGTGACCCCGTGTCCTATACTGAGTTTCACAGCCAGCTAAACTCTGTCTTGCATCACTTCCTCCAAGGAACATGTATGTGTTGTATTTGGACAGGATTTAATGCAAAAAAGTGTGAAACTGAAATGATACAAAATACAGAAAGGTTGCATAAACATAAGCTTGGATTGGACTTCTTTCTATTGACATATGAAGCACATCAAACATTTCCAAATGATTTCAATAATATCATATACCCTGTCTGAAATTACACACAGGTAAGGAACTTACACGTATAACCACTCGAAGGGATTTAACGGAGTGGATGGCTTTAGATTGAAAGAAACAAGGCATGTCTTGTTTCACTCATGAGCAAACAACTTCCTATTACACTTCTTCTAATAACTAATTGACTCAACATAGTAAACTGTGTGAACCTGCGCCTCCTAAAGACCTGGAGAAATAAAATCAAAAAACAGTTCCAGTACACACATTATTATTAACAGGACTATCAGTGACCATTATCAGTGAAGAGGGCTAAACACAGCGAAGGGTGTGAAGAACTTCATGTTCTGGGACCATCAAACATCTTTTTCTGTGGATGACAAACAATAAGACAATTATAACAATAATACTAGTTTAATATTTAATGACTGAAACAAAATGGTTTTCTATGTTTAGGTATGAACTATAGATGCAAGCAGCACATTTTCTGTACATCTTGCAGTCACTGTCTGGGCGATCAGACCTCTGTGTTTGTGGTTGTTTGAAGGCAGACACCTGACCTAGAAGCACGGTTAAAGTCATCAGCATCATCATGACCTGTGAAGCAATAATCACACATGAAATGCATGATTTTTGCTTGTCTCCGTGCCTGTCACTATGGCACAGCTCCGAAATCCTCTCTTACATCCAGGCCCCGGCATCCTACTGAAGTAAGGGGACGTGAAATCAGATGATTTCCCCCGGCTCCACCCGTCCCCTGCACCTGACCCACAAACCACACCCACCACAAATACATGTCTCAAAATTATTTTATATGCAGATGGAAATGGAAATAATAGTGAATGATGTTTATAATGATGCAGTGTTTGCTTACCTTTCCTTGTTACTGGAAACCACTCCATCCTCTTTAATATATATGAATCAGTGGATAAATTCTTGAAATGAATTCACCTGTTTTAAAGTTATTGATCTGAACAGAAATTTTGCTGTGGAAAGTTTCCAACAGGATCACAGTGACGCTGCAGCACAGCTGGTCTCAGATATTCACTGGTGAGACAATCACTCTCAGATGTGAGATTCAGGGAGGTGAAGGAAAGGTGTGGAAATATGAATGGACAGCACCCAACACAAACAGCCCTCCAACATCCAGTGAATACAGGATCAGCAGAGTTTCAGTGTCCCACAGTGGAGACTACAGATGTCGGGGTAGCAGTGACTATCTCTTAACAGGATGGAGTGATGCCTTCACACTGACAGTTTCATGTAAGCTGGTCTATGATTCAAACTGAAGTTTCCTGTTTTCATTTTCATGTCTGTTTAAACATGACTTCAAGAAACAATCCTCTCTCCAATAATAATAATAATAATAATAATACATTTTATTTGAGGGCGCCTTTCTAAAACCCAAGGTCACCTTACAAAGAGAGGAAGACATCAATAAAACAGTAGATTAAAATAGATTCTAATAAATTAAAATAAAAAAACCCAGCAAAATACAACCACAAACAACAAATTAAAAACAAACAAACAAACAAAAAAAACTCGATTTGACAGCAAGTAAAATCTGTATTAAAGCAAGTAAACCAGTTTAAACAAGTAGGATTTGAGTTGTGACTTAAGTAAGGGAAGGGAATCTGTATTTCTTAAGGCTGACGGAAGTGAGTTCCAGAGCCAAGGAGCAGAGCGACTGAAAGCTCTGTGCCCCATAGTGATAAGACGAGCAGAAGGAACAGCAAGATGAGTGGCAGATGAAGATCTGAGAGAGCGGGGAACAGTGGTGATATGAAGCAGATCACAGAGATAAGGAGGGGCAAGGTTATGAATACACTTAAATGTGAGAACTAAGATTTTAAAGTTTATGGCAGCAGCATGGGGAGTAAGGAAGGGACAAAGTTGGTTAATGTTACGTAAGTGAAAGTATGGAGACCGGGCTATGTAATTAATGTGAGACTGAAATGAAAGAGTACTGTCAAGTATGACGCCCAAACTCTTTACCTGCGGCAAAGGAAGGATGGGGTAATTTTCAATATTAATGGAGGAACTGTGAGATTTGGTTAGAGTAGAGGCTGTGCCAATGAGTAAAACCTCTGTTTTATTACTGTTACGTTTGAGAAAATTGGAGGAGAACCAGGATCTGATCTCCATAAGACAGTTCGAGAGGGAGGGAGGTGGAAGGGATGAATTAGGTTTGGAGGAAGTGTAGAGCTGGGTGTCATCAGCATAACAATGAAAATTTATATTATATTTTTCGAATATTTGGCCAAGAGGGAGCATGTAGATAAGGAGTAAAAGAGGCCCTAATACTGAACCCTGGGGCACACCAGCAAAAACAGCATAGAGACTTGAAGAGACAATAGAGACAATGATGATTTCTGATAAATTACTCAATGAATATTTAAAGTGTGATCAGCAGTGTAAGAAATTTTTAACGGTTTACTTTTTTTCAACAGCAAGTAAACCCAGGGCCACACTGACAGCAGGAACAACAATCATACCAGTAGGGGGCAGTGTGACACTGACCTGCTCTGTGCAGAGCTCTGATGGATGGAAATATGAGTGGTTCAGACGAACCCAAAGAACCTCTGAAGTTCAAATCAGAGATCAACAAAACAGAGATATCAGAGTATCTCAAGAAGGAATCTACAGCTGCAGAGGAACAAGAGGAAACCCAGTTTACTACACTGATATAAGTGATGATGTCACCATTGGGAAAACCTGTGAGTTCAGTAATTTAGTTTGAAATATACATTCATTCATGATTAGCAAACACACAATGTTAAGTTTTCTGTTAATTTCATGTTTCTATTTGTATCTCAACTGTTAATATGTGTAAACAGTTTCCAATAAAGTTGTTGTAAAACAACAACCCAACTGGCCTCAGATATTCAGAGGTGAGACGATCACTCTGACATGTGAAGTCAGCACAGGATGAATTCAATGTTCTACAAAGCACGTTACATTGTTAGTAAGACAAAGAGCTGCAGCTGATAGTAGCCACATGTAGACAGTTGGTCACCACAAAAAAGTAAAGCAAAAAAGTTCTTACGTAAAACCAACACAAAGGGACTTTAAAGTGGTCGTCATGGTGATTCTACTGTAGAAACATAAACAGGTAGAAACGGAGCTGCAGCCTGACTGCTCATCAGTTTGTTACCTGTTGAAGTTCAGCAGCAGCTTCACTGCAAATGAGGGCTCCTTTTGTCACTGTGCTGGTCTTAGGTCAGCACTCACTCAGCTTTAGCGTCACTCTGGGTTTTTGGCTAGCTTAGCATTAGCATATTGGCTGTGCAGGTGCTTTGAAGAGCCAAAGTTGTGTTAACAGTCGATAAATTCATGCAATTGTTTCTATCCTGCAGCAGTCTCCACTTTAACATCGCTCTCATCCTTTGTGCAATAAAAATAAAAGTAATGTCCACATCCACGCTGGAGGCTACACCACCATTTGCCTTCACTGACACAAACTGAAATCAACTGATCGTAGCGAGAGTGCAAGAACCGATGAACGAGATTAATAAGCAAGCAGACTAACAATTCCCAGGACTTGGACTACTGTGATCCGGTTCTCTACTCCCATCTCTACCTGCAGGATTACTTATTTCTGCTTGTGTTTGTAGATAAATTGATCAGTGAATGTTTAAAGTGTGATCAGTACTGTAACAAGTTTATTCTTGATGATGATTTAATGTTTTAATGATTTTGTGTCTTCAACAGCAAGTAAACCCAGAGCCACACTGGTAGCACAAAGTTCAATCATACCAGCAGGGGGCAGTGTGACACTGAGCTGCTCTGTGGAGGGCTCTACTGGCTGGAAGTTTGACTGGTTCAGACGTGATTCAGTCTCTTCTAAAACTCAGCTCATGAGAGGAAATGAAGCAAACAGAGTTATTAGTGTCTCACAAGGAGGTCTGTACCACTGCAGAGGAGGGAGAGGAGATCCAGTTTACTACACAGAGGACAGCAGTGACGTAATAATTACAGAAAAATGTAATTAACATTTAAAATGTTTGAGGATGATTGTTTTCACTCACTTTACTCTCATGTTTTAAACATTAGAATTTCCATGTTTCTTTTTGTCTCTAACTGGATATTTTTCTGTGAACAGTTCCCAGTAAGCCCACTGTGACCCTGCAGCCATCCTGGACTCAGATATACAGCGGTGAGACAGTCACTGTCAGATGTGAGATTCAGGGAGGTGAAGGAGCTCAGTGGACGTATGAATGGAGAGCAGCCAAGTTAAACACACCTCCAACATCCAATGAACACAGAATCATCAGAGCTACTGAGTCTGACAGTGGAGGATACAGCTGCCGGGGCAGAAGGGACTATTTCTTCACAGAGTGGAGTGATATCATCACACTGACTGTATCATGTAAGATCTTTCATCCAGAGTATCTAAATAAGGAAAAAGCACTTCTTCTTTCTTACAGGTTTATAACTGTCTTTCATGTTGGTCAGTAAAATGTTTAGTTTTTATTCCAACAACAAAAACCTGAACAGCAGCTTTTTATTCACAGTGAAGAGAACAAAACATATGAGAGTAACTTCTCTGCTGTGCAGCTCTAATACATGAAAGATGAAATGCAGAACAAATGCTGAATCTGTCTCAGCTGCTCCACCACATCCACTAAGAAACATTAAATCCACTGATTGTTCCTCATGTGTGTTTTAACTTAGAAATGCAGCAAATTAAATATGAAAGATTAGTGTTGTATTTGTGTGATAGTTGTACAGTTTGTTGTAGCTTCACCATTAAAGTTATGTGATATTTATTATTTACATATTTCCACCAAGTTATTTCAACTGGTTTGATTCAGTCATTGACTTTTGTTCTTTTTCTAAACTGAACTGCAGATAAACCAAAGGCCAAACTGAGAGCTGATAACACAGCTGTTCCAGTAGGGGGCAGTGTGACCCTGACCTGCTCTGTGAACCCATCATCATCATCTGGATGGAAATACTACTGGTACAGAGATGAGAAATCCTCTGAAGCCCTGACCACACAAGATGCAGTTTTCCACTCAAATGGACAAATCAGTGTCTCACAGGAAGGACTCTACAGGTGCAGAGGAGGAAGAGGAAACCCAGTTTACTACACAGAGGACAGCCAGTCAGTCAGGATTGGGAAAACTGGTGAGTTTAACATGAAGTCAGATAAATTCCTGATTAAGGAGGAAGATGAAGAACAAAAGGCATTAACATGTTTGACATTCATGTGTTTTTATTGTACTTTCTTGAACAGTAACAGCCTCAAACAGGCCTGTTGTGACTCTGTATCCAAACTGGTCTGAGATATACAGAGGAGAGACGATCACTGTCAGATGTGAGATCCATGGAGGAGACACTGAGTGGGATTATGAGTGGGAAACAAACAGCATGATAAAAGCTCCAAATCAAAATGAATACAGGATTAGATCTGCTTCATCATCCAACAGTGGAAACTATCGCTGTAAGGGCAGAATGAAAAGTTCACAGCATAAAACAACAGAGTGGAGTGATTCAGTCACACTGACAGTTTCTGACAGTAAGTAGAGTCATAGTTCATTTAACCTGGAAATAGAAACAGTTTGTAAAATGTGTTTTTATTAGTACATGTTGAGATATTTGACATGTTTAGATAGTCTCACTCTTAAAGTTCATCATAAATATTTGTGAGTCAACATTTTAGTGACATTGAATTCAGAGTTAAGAGACGAAACATTGAGAGAAAATCTTTGTTGAACAGATAAACCCCGTCCTGTCCTCACTGTGTCTCCATCATGGCTGAGTCCTGGAGCCTCAGTAACTCTGAACTGTGAGGTTGAACATCCGTCTGCAGGATGGAGCTTCTACTGGTATAAAGCTGTTCCTGATCTATCAGAGAAATCCTCCAGTTATGAGCTGCTACCTGATGGCAGTGGGACTGCACAGGACTCCTACATCATTCATGGACAGACACACACAGCAGGATATGTGTGCAGAGCTGGAAGAGGAGACCCAGAGTATCACACTGATCACAGTCAACCAACGTTTGTCTGGTCTGCAGGTCAGTTTGAGGACTTTTAATCTTCATGTTGATGATTTGAAAGTCTGTAAATCTGGCTGCATAACTAGCAGGACTCCTGTGAACCACACAAAAGTCAAACGTATATTTCCACTGTGATATTTTGAATCCTAACATCTGTGAGCTTTGTCTCTTCACTGCATGTTGTTTCCAGATGTTCATTCAGCAGCGTCTCTCACAGTGAGTCCTGACAGAGTGCAACACTTCACCTCTGACTCTGTCTCACTGACCTGTGAGGGAAACTTCACTGAGTGGAGAGTGAGGAAGTTCTCTGAGGACGGCCGACTGTACTCTGACTGTAGGAGAATGACTGGATCCACATGTAACATCAACACATCAAAGTCAGATACTGCAGTGTACTGGTGTGAGTCTGGATCAGGAGAGTTCAGCAGTGCAGTCAACATCACTGTACAGAGTATGTTATTATACATTTACTTCTTGCATTCGAATGATTCAAACATCACATGAACATTTGTCCCAGCTTTGCTGTATGCGAAGTAATTTCATGTGTGAAAAATAAAACACATACAGCAGTTTTTAAATATACAAGATCAGATCTTCATGATGAAAAGCATTTGTACAATCTGTTCTTATTATTGTTTTACAGCTTTTTCTAAAAGTGTGCACCAGCTGATGTGACTGAAACAATTGTGTGTGATTGTGTCACAGATGATGGTAATGGTCCTATCCTGGTGAGTCCTGTTCATCCTGTGACTGAGGGAGCTTCTGTTAGTCTGAGCTGCAGTTTGAGAACACAAAAAAAATACTTTCCAATGTGTTTTCTATCACAATGACAAACTTATTCAAAATGATACCCGAGGGGAGCTGAAGATCTCTGCAGTGTCAAAGTCTGATGAAGGTTTCTACAAGTGTCAGTACTCAGGAAGAGAGTCAGCACAGAGCTGGATGTCAGTTAAAGGTGAGCAGGATCAAAACATCTGATGGATTTTTCTAAACCAGTTTGATGACTGAGAAGGAACATTAGATTGTCTGTTTCGAAGGAAAAAAAAAAACAAGTTTATGACATTTTCAGTATTTTTATAGTTTATTAATAACATATGTAATATTGTTAGTTTTTACAGTAACTGTGTCAGGAGCTGACGTCTCTTCATCTCCTGTGTGGTTGATTGTTGGACTGGTTTGTGGAGTCTCTCTCATTATTATTCTCCTGCTCTTGTTGTATCGCTGCAGAACGACCAACAGTGAGACCTTTTCCTTTACTTACAACAAACTCTTTATCATTCAAATACATAAATGCATCATTAGGTCAATTTAAAGCAGATGTCTTATTTTACATTTTTAATAAAGGCCCTGCTAATGAGCAGACGTCTCATCATCAGCAGCAGCAAGTGTACTCCTCTCTTCTTGATGGTTATTTTTTCATCTATTTATGATTTTCTCATGCTATTTGCAACAAGACAATACTTACTAGATTACATCACCTTATTATATTGATATTTTTGTTTAAATTATTGTCAGAGACATGAGATGACTGATTTTCTCTAATCTGTAGGTGATCTTTGTGGCTATGAGACAATCAGAAGATCTGAAAACACTGAAAATGGTACTGTATGGACATTGATTAATATCAAGCTTGTGGAAGCTGGATTACTATATAATAAATGTGTTTAACATTAAAGTCCATCCATCCAACCATTTTCCTACGCTTATCCAGGGCCATGTCATTGGGCCAGAATCCTAAGCAGAGCGACCTCAAATGTCTTTGCGTCACGACCCAAAGCTTGTGACAATAAATGAGCTTGGAGATACTTAAACTCCTCCACCTGTGGCAGTAATTCGATACTGACCTGTAGTGGACACTCCACCCTTTTTACGGCTGAGGACCATGGCCTCATATTTGGTTTCACAAAACCTAATGAAACCAACAGAACTTCAACATCTGTGGAATGCAGAGATGAGGTTCTGAAACCGCCCAAATTGAAGTCTTCTGCCTCTGTCCATAAAAATTATGAACAGAATTGAAGCCAATTTGCAGTCCTCATGTAGTCCAACACCCAACATTTGATCTTTGTATAAGGGTTGAATGGCTTGTAACAACGGGCCAAACACCCCATACTTCCAAAGCTCATCCCATAGAACGCTCAGAGGGACACGTTTGAATGCCTTCTCCAAGTCTTTAAAGCACCAGTCCTTGAAGTATTCCTTCCACTGACCAACAGCATCCTCAGTCAAGGTGCGCAGCACTCTACCCGCAGTACACACTGTGCAGGTAGAGCACTGCTTTCCCCTCCTGAGTCATTTGACTCTTTTCTGAATGATAAAATCTATCATTTATCTGCAGCCTAGTGTGTCCTGGTGCCATGTGCACTTATGGATACACTTATATTCGAACATGGTGTGCAATATGTACAAACTATGGTTTGCACAGAAGTAACAGAACACAGTGGAGGTTCAGATCTGGCAGACCATTCCTCTCAATCATGCCATCCAGGTCTCACTGTCATTGCCCACATGAGCATTAAAGTCTCCCAGTAGGACAACAGAGTCACCAGTAGTAACTCCCTAATCAAGACTGAGACAGAGTCCATCCCCTCTCCAGGAGACTAGTTCCGGATCCCAAACCATGCATTGAGGTGAGCCCAACTATATCTAGACAGTATCTCTCAAACCTAATACCTAAGTCTCCTCTCTCAACAGAAAGGTGCCGTTACATGTCCCAACTCTAGTCTCTGTAGTTCTGGATCTGTCCGCCAGGGTCTCTGCCCCAGGCCACTGTCGAGCATAAACTGTACTTGACCCCTGCGGTGCTTCCTGCAAGTGGTGGGCCTATAGGAGGGTTATTTTTTGGGCTATGCCCGGCCAGGCCCCATGGACCAAAGCCAGGGGATCAGGCGCTTGCCCTTGGACACGCTACCTGGGCCTTGCTTCATGGCAGGGCCCCGTTAACCCTTTCCTGGGCAGTGTGAACTGTTCCTTTCACTCAGCTCAGGGTTCTTTGAATTACTTTTTGTGTGGTCCCTACCCAGGACCAATTTGCCATGTGACACCCTACCAAGGGACGAGCACCGACATAGCCCCTGGGATCCCTGGGACACACAAACCTCTCCACCATGATAAAGTAGTGATTCATGGCAGGAACATTAACATCAATAAGATTATTATTTCAGGTCCAGCAGAAGATGTTTACGCCAATGTTGCATCTGTAATTCAGCTCAGAGTCATTAACAAGACAAGTGAGTGCACAAAGTCTGAGATTTTAAATTAAAATAATGCATTCGTAATTATTCTCACTGATAATAAATGCATTTGACAAAACAAAGGGAGTTTGTTTTGAAATGCCTTCATTTGATCACCTCAACAGGGCAACGTGGTGACCCAGAGGAGAGCTCTGACAACCATAATAGAAATATTTCAGGGTGTTTGGTGTTTGACCCAGCATTCTGAGGTTGCTTTGTTTTTGTGAGTCTCTCTGTGATATTGTGAAAATGGTCTAAGTTTAAGTTTATACAGTTTAACCAGGAGTTTAGTTCATTCTATGTTTCAGAGTTTTCTTGTATTTCCAGTTAATGCTTTACTGTCTGTGAGGTTCCTCTTGTGTCTTTGTCTCATCCCTGTGTCTATTGTGTGAGTCTGTTGTGTCATCCATGGTTATGCTCCCTAGCCCTTTTTGTGTCTCTCGGTTACCTGCACTCTGTGTCTCTTAGTAGTGTCACAGTGTTTTGTCTTTTCCTTCTTGTTTGTTTATTCCTGTTTCTGTGTCAAGCTTGTGTGTTCATGTACTTCCTGTTTTATTTTGAGTCTTTTCTGTATCGTGTTCAGTGTGTCTAGTTTTGCTTCTCTGTCTCGTTAGGCTTAATTCACCCAAGACATTTTCCCATGTTTCCACTTCCCTGATTACCCTCTTGTGTATATATATTGTGGCCCTTGTCAGTGCATCTGTTTTTCTCAGTTCTTTGTTTATTATGGGTTAACCTGATTTGATTCATGTTTGCTACCAGCCATAATAACTGGTGCCCTTTTTGTTAAAATACAATTTTTGCCTCTCGCTGTCTGCATGTAGGTCTTCACAAAAAGCCACAGCGTATGCAGTCGCAGATTGTGACAAAATTCAAATTCAGCCACATCTCTAAAATCTTAACAGCTTTTAGCTCTTTTTCTCTTTAAAGTCTCTGAAAAACTTGAAGTCACTTTGAGTGAAAAGGAGAAGATTTTGAACTCAAAGCAATGATGCTGATACCCTGAGGTTATATTTCCTTCAGAAAAAATCACTCAGTGTGTTTCGCTTGTTTCTCTCCCATTAGATAATCATTTTAATGGACTTTAATGTACTGTAGAGCTGTTTTGATGTTTTTAACTATTTCTTTGAATTTTAATATATTATAAATGTCTTTCATGGAAGCAGTTTGTAACTTGTTAATAAAAGTGTGATATAAATAAAGTGTGTAGTTGTTGTGTGTCAGACTGAGAGTACATGTTACAGCTGTTCAGTGTTGTGCATGAATCCACTGAAAGAGAACATTCATTTAAAGGCACTCAGTTGTTCCGGTTTTCTTAGGGAGGTCTGGCCCGTACTTTCATGTAGTACAGATTTATTTTGACAATGTCAGTCACATGTTCACCAAGACAAAATCTGTATATTGTGCTGCTGAAGGATCATGAGGCAGCCCGAAATGACTGACCTATGGCACTTGTTACAGACACTTTTCTCATTAATGACTGAAGAGTTCACAAAGTAGAGCTCAAAGTCACCAAGCAAGGATCAAAAAGGTTCTTCTGGCCTGTCTCTGAGATCATTCCTTTCATGATAAAATTATGTTATAAAAAGGAAAAAAAAAAATCTCTTTTTAATTACAGCCTAATTCATGGCATCCTTACAGATACCAGGCAGGGAGTGTCCTGCCTTGAGTTTAGTGCTCCCTACTGGACCTTGTAAATTGTTTTTATTGTGAGTTTCCCTTTGACCCAGAACAGGAAGCTGGCCATGTTTGTTGGTGTAAGCAGGTTCACATGTGCTGAAGGGTGCCTGCAGTCATCTGCCGCTTCTTGTTTATTTTTTTATTCGTTTGTGTGTATTTGTTGACTTAAGAGTATAGAGCCATATTTTCGTAACATTTTGGTAGGTTTGTGTTCTAAAGCCTGAGTTTGTGTATAAGTATGTTGCTAAGCTACCCACATGTCATTTATGCATAGGATGACCTATTACATGAATATGTCTTTGCCTTTTTTTGCAAGCCTTGACTTGCTGTAGAGTAGAAAAGGAAATTTGTAATATTTTGTTGTGTTAATCACTTTACTATTGTATTGTTGGTTTTTATATTTTAGTTTCATTCTGAATCAATGGTGTATGGCTGTGCAATGTAAAATAAAGCACCTGGAGCTTGGACACTATATCCTGACTCCTGTATTATTTTGAGTGGAGTTTGGCTGGCTGCTGAATGATGTACCCTATGCACACATGCACACACACACAAGGAGAGCAGTACAGATGATTTCTTTTATCTGGTTCAAAAGGGGAAACAATTGATGATGCCATTGCTGGGTTTTAATAACTTCAGATCAGTAATCTTCGTACTGAATAGTAAGGAGACTCTGATAAAAGCTTCTATTATCTTTTTAATGTGATTTGTTTTGTTGCTGACCACTTGTTGCTGAATTACGATTTCTTTCATTTTGTTTTCGGTTTGTCTATCGAAAGTTAAAAGTAAGTAAACTTTTATTGTTCTGTGTTTTACACGGTTCTGCACACTCACTCTTGATAAATTAAGGGTTTTTAAACTAATCAGTGGTGTCAAATATATGATGATTGTGGATTATGTTTGAATTACTGTTATCCACTCACTGTCTGAGATTTCCATGTGTGTACCTATTCTTCAACATGTGTTTCCTGTAATCACATTGTTTGGTTGTCTTATTTTGTCTCAGCAGTAATTCAGTTAAATAGAATATTTGGAAAACAGTTTTTACCAAGTATGGTTAAACCCAACAAGAAGACATGAAGACTTTTAGGACTATTGAGCAGCAACAGATTGTTTTTGACCTGTGTTTGTATTTTTTAATAAACCTCTTTGCAAATGGAGAAACCTGTAGACTTTCTTATAGATGTGAAACCTTAGAAACACTTTTAAAATAAAAATCAAAGAAATTCAGCAAAGAAATGCAGAGATACATTTTCATCAAGAAGGAATAATTTCTGTTCTTCTGAGCAGCCTACAATCCTGATGCCACATAGCGGAAATGATTTTAAAATGATAGCCTGTGTTTTTATTGTGTGGTCCTTATTAGAAAATTTTGTTTTATACTTTGCATGTTTATATTTTGTTTGCATGCTTTTATTTTGCAAATTGTTAGTGATTCTGCCTACCCACTTTTCCCTAACAGAGGTAAACTTACTCTGAAAGCTCTTTAAAAAACAGTGGAGACATTAGTCCAACATGGGGGTCAGTGCAGCAGGACAACCTCAGCAGAGCAAAGAGTACAAGTAAAGAAGACTTAAAGAAAACCTGTGATTGTGACGCCACGGAGGAGGAGGAACCAGAACCAGTGACAGCTGATTTATGGTAAGCTACAACAGATAAATGACAGAGTATATGCCCACTATATTGCTTTGATGGGTTAGAGATTTGGCAAGGAATGCAGACAAAGAGCACGATGGAAATTTCTTGGTTCTTGTGTGTATGGCACATTTTTATATCTACCCACCACTGCTGTATTTAAGTATGCATTACAATGTGTGAAAACGGATGCAAGCAGAGTCATTCTGATGACGACACAGTGTGGACTAAAAAAAAAGTATGTGGCATGTGAAACTCTGAAAAGAAGTTTGTCATGCAGAAATACAGCTGCCTTTAAGAGTCTCCAAAAAAGTGAGCATTTCAAAACTGTCCTATGTTTTGGGGTATTTTTAGATTTCGTATTTCAAATATTAAAACCAACTTTTAAATAAAAACAGGTACTGAAACTTGTAGTATAAGCAAAAATTAAATTCAAAACTGGCAGTTACATAATAATGTTTTTCCCTATTCCTTTTTTTCACAACATAAATGCAAAATGCTCCTGGCTTTCCCCTGTCATCACATCTCACAGAGGGCAAAAGGTCATGACATCCAGCTGTTTTAAAAATGATCAGTGTTAAAACAAAGTTTGTCCCTATTTGTTACTCATCATTGGACCTGAGATGTTCACAATTAAATATGTCAGCAGAGATGCCGGACAGATAAACCGCTGCCCAAACTGTGAACCTGCAAATTGAGCTTCTATTTTTTGCCTTTTCCTCTGCTCATTTTTTGCAGTATTAGATTACAGAATCAAGCATCTTCAGACCTGGATGTGCCCGTTCTCTTTGCCAACCTCTCTGCTCCCAAAGATAAGAACAAAATCATCACTAGCTCAGAGCAGAATAAGTATAATTCAGTTGATTTGATTATAACACTGTGATTTTTATTATTTTTTGATTTTACTTTTGGATTTGCTTTTGCTAAAATGTTTTTTTTTTTAAAAATACCCTGCAATTAAAGTCTGAAATTGTGGACATTCACTTTTTAATGTTTGTGAAACAGTAAAGGTAAAAATCTGAAAATGGATCCTTAGTTGTGTAAGTAGTGCTTACAGGTTACTGCAGGTGTTTTACTATAACAATCCCTCAAGGCCTACTGTCCAGGCCTCTAAAAAACCCAGCTAGGTTTTTTTTCTTTTCTTTTTCCTTTCTATCAGCCCAGCGTGCAGATAATTGACGAACCTTTGTAATTCAAGTAACAACATAATTGTGACTGTAGATAAGATAGATAACTCTTTATTGTTATTGCACAGTCATACTTAGTAAAATAGTACAACAAAATCGGAAAAACTGTCCCACGTCGGCACTAAGCACAACTAAACAGAACAAAACACAACACAGCAAACTTTAAAGTGGATAAAAATGTGAGATTCTGTTTGCTCTGGTACAAAGTGGCAGTAAGGGTTTTAGGGATATGCTAGTTTAGCTTAGCTCATAGGCAAGTCAGTAGCAGCATGTCCCTCCTGAAATTTCCTGATCACTGTTCAGATGTTTTGCTATTCACTGGACCCATTTAGTAATATTGTTACTTGTAAGAAATGATTCCTCTTTGCAGCTCTAGAGGCCAAACTCAGTGAATTAGAGACCCGGCTTCACACCCTGAAAAATCCTGTAGCTATCCAGACCCACGTAGTCAGTACAGGTGAAGGTAGCTTAGCCAGCATCACCTCTCCTTCAACAGATTGTTCAGAGCAGCCTGGAAACCAGACTGGCTGGGTGACGGTGAGGAGGACGTGTAGTCTAAACAGAACCCGTCAACGTCAATGTGTCTAATTGTTTTTCCCCACTTAGTGACACACCTGCTCAGGAACAAACTCTGGCTATTGGTGATTCTGTTTTGAGACACCAGCAACAATAGTGAATTGAGTTACAGGGGCAAAAATAAACAACACTGAAGAAAACTGGCGACACTGGCTAAAGATAAACATAAATTCCGTAAAATTACGATTCACATCTGTAGTAATGACAATCAGATATGTCTGTCGTAGGTTATTACAATAATTACTGAATTAGTATATGACTTATCAAAACAATGCCAAACTCTAGACTTCAACTAGAAAAGCCACGCCTTGCTGTCCATTAAAAAAGAAAAAGATTTTAGTAAAACCATCAAAGGAAACTGTAAAGACGTTTTATATTAAGCTGATATTAAGTTGTGTTAAGTTCGTTAGTCCTTTCTAGAGGGCGGGGCCATGAAAGAACATGCATTTTTTGCCACAGAAAGAACTTATTAACAAAGAATAAATGTTTTTATTCAACAGGATTACAATTAAAGGCATATGAAATAGCTTTAGGGTAGTCTAAGTGAAAGAATGAGATTGACCCAGACCCAGGACATGTTGGAGAGATTATACAACCACCCTGTATATCTTGTCTGGTCAGATAAGCTAGAGCAGGTGGTTGGGGAGAGGGAGGTTTGGGCTTTTCCGCTGCTTCTGCCAAGACCCAGGCCTGGATAAGTGAAAGAAAATGGATGGATGGGTATGCTAAGACCAAATTAATTAATTAAATAATTAATAAAAAACAGAGTTGTCTACTGATACAATTGGAGACAAAGAAAGAAACCAAAATGCAATGAAAAAAACATATGCAAGAGAAAAGTAAACTGACTTGCTCTGTGGCACAAAATGGAAGATTAATTTTTGCTAAACAACATCAAATAGCTTGATGAATATTGTGAACA